>NC_090751.1:41263036-41270536 GCF_036898095.1 Palaemon carinicauda
CAGTCTTATTTTTTCCCACTCCCGGGCAAACCTCATTTGCAATGCTAAACAGGCTTAGAGGCCAAGTCCGCTGCAAAGATCAGATCATACATATGCTTTACGGTGGTTGTAGACATTAAGTTTATTTCTCACGGTTGATTCCTCATATTTATTTTTCAGCTTCTAAAGACCAGAAACATTTATTCCAGCACGAAAAAACAATGTAAAATGCGAGCAACAGTTCACAAAAAATATATATAAATAGTGGCTTCAAATGGAGGAAAGACAATGAATGAAAATAAAACCTAAAAGCACTGGAACTAAGAATGGACAGATCGCCTGGATATTACCGAGGTGAAATGAAGGATTAGTGTCAATGGAACGTCGTCGATACGTAAGATGTAAAATGTTTCCCCGGATCCTAAGACTAATCAGCTTATTTGGTTGTCTCTTCTGGAGAAGAGAATAACTGTCATCTAATAACCGTTTATAACCTTTAAAGAGAAGCTGAAGCATTGTAAGTAATGTGTATGAATTATTTTTATTACTTGCAGTAATAGCATCTGGTTATATAGGTGACGCGAAGAGACAATTCAATGCGAATCAGGCTGCAAAAGAAAGAAAAAAAAAAGGTTTCGCTTGAAGCGGAAAAGGAATGGTTAAAAGAAATTCCCATTTTTATGATTTTTTGGGGGTAATACTGAACGATTTTTGAGGTATAAACAACTAGAGGTATAACAACTGCACCAAGTAACCCACTTTTAATTCAGATTACACTGTAATGCACGTGTAGCAAATAACGCAAATAAAAATAAATGAGTATGCCCTACACTTTCCTCTACATTTACCATTTTTTATGATGGCTGCTGGGTAGTAGAAAATGTATAAAGGGTATACTTCTCTATTTGCATATGTGTTGCATGCTCTATGTGTATAACCATTCAGTCTGAACTAGAACTTGGTAACCTCCTGTAAGGATAACCTTGTGCTTTTAAGCTTCATGATATGATGGTAGCCTTTGTCAAATGAGTTTAATCGGTTACACCTTGTTGGATGAAATACTGAGGATAACAAATTTTACTGATAGGAGCATACCTAGCCTCAGTTGGTACTGCCTGGTAATGCTTACTATACGTCCCTTTCTCGCTCTCTCTCTTTGATACTGTAATCAAAGTAGCTATAAAAACTAAGTACACATTATTATTACAAAGCTTGGACATGATATAGTCAACAAATCTAATGACGTTATCATGGATGGTTTATTTTGTTGGCAAAGGAACTGCCCACAGCATTGTACGTCTATTGATAATTCGCACTTCTTGAATGGATAGATCCTTGGAGTTTAAACTGGAGGATTATTCAACTGGTAGATTCCTCTTAAAAATGGATTTCGTCTTTATTATTCTCATACTGCGGCCATCTTCAAACATTGATGTTGGCACTAGAGGAAGTTCATGGTTAGATGCATCCTTCAAAACAATGTCTTTTGTTGCTAAAATGCCCCTCGCGCTGAAATATATCACAGCCATGTCAATGACGAACCAATAGTGACCCCTTTCTTAGTGTCAAATATTTTTTTTTTTTAATTCTGGTTCGAATAGCATTATGGAACCCTGCTAGCTATGATTCGTGAAATTCTACCATCTGTTTATTTTCATTACAGGTGTTTCATCGACATTTATTTGGTCATGTTTCACCATCACAGAAACTATGTTGACAGAGCCATCTTGATGTTCACCTAGATTCAAATGATCAGTATAAGACGACAGCTTCTCACAGGGTTTCTTCCTATCATCTCATCAGCATGTTTGCAAGCATTTGACTCCTCCTTGTGTGAAATAATGGGTACCGGATTCTAGCTTTCCTTCATCTCAACAAGTTCTTTTTACAAGCTGGGTGAAGACTAAGCTCCCTTCTTTTTAATGCGGCTGGTTTAATAGTAATGTCTAATAGTCCTCCAGGGCCATGTCCATAGCTCATAAATGTGGTGTTTATGAACATATCAGACCACATACCATTCCAGATGCCAGCCTGATGTCACATTACGTTTCCCTTTTATGAAAAAAAGTAAGGCCTTCTCTTGGATGTTTCTTCATTGTTGCATTAAGCTATACCTGGCATAGGTAATATGACCAACAGCTAAAATATAGCAGCAGCATCTTCACTACAATCAGAAAAAAATGACCATTCTGCTTCTCTCTCTGCTTTTATAAAGAATATCATTATAAACACTAGTTTGATTAAATATTCAACTTATTGTTGCCTTGTTTTCAATTGCTCTTGTGTGCAGTATCTGTAACACATCTTCATAGCTCTAACAGTGTTGGCTTACAGAATGAAGATGTTTTGCAATCACACTTAGAGCTCTTACATTTTGAGGAAATTTCTTCCAGATAACATATGGATTACCCTTCCAGAAGCTGACTCCATAAGTTCCTTCAAAACAGCGTCGCCCATGAGAACTCTAACACATCGCACAAACCTCATAAGCATGGACATCCTAGTAAGTCTTTATTCAAACAGCTTTGGGAATGCTCATATTACATGAACAATCACATGATAATACATTATCGTGAAATGCTGTCCCATCTTTTGTGTGCCATGTTACACCTCGTACATATCTGTCAGAATTGTTGATGGGTCTGATAGAATTGTGATAGAAAGAGGCTTATCCCAACTTTTATGGCTGGCTTTGCTGGCTATTGTTGCTTTCTCCATTTTATGATGTTGAGCCCTCCAAACTATAGTGGTTGATGATTAGACACATCCTTCAGAAATTTGAAATCTATGACATCAGACCTTGTCAATTGAATTCTTTTGGGTGGTCAAAACAAGCAAAGGAAGTTTTCTACTTTTTCCATGACTTGTGGGTATTGATGATTTTGTGGCCCCTTAAAAAAGCTACATTGAGACATCTAGTGGCAGTTTCCATTTCCTCTATTCTTTCTCAAGGAGCTTTATCCAATTGGCATTAAGAGACTTATTCTAAATAATTTTACTCTGTTATCAAAACAGCTAGGGAATTTGTTGATTGGCACCCATAATTGTTGTAATAAAAATTGTCAATTACTGTCTGTACAAGTCTAATACTGGCCGCTGAGTTTCTACTCATTGCATTGTCAGTGACAGATTCCAAAGCTGCTGATGCTTTAAACCTCTTGACTTCATCACATGAACATGTAACTCCCATAACTTTCAGGTGATTGATAAAAGATTTTTCTCACATAAGTAAACCAAGAGGTACTTGTAAACCATTTGCAGTTTTGGGGATTTAGGCTGCTTTCGACAAGAGATAATGTTCCTGAAGAACTGACGTCATCCCATTGCAAAGAAATTGAATAGTAAGGTTCGTCGAAGATGGAGAAGGGTTGTGAGATCAAGCATGAAATTTTGTGAAGCCTTATAAAACAATTATTTGCAGTATGTATTTCAAAATCAACTTAAAAAATTTATCCTTTTAATGAATCTAAAAGTTCTCATTTAACAGTATCTGTTAATTATTTTTGGAATATCAAAATATTTATGTATCTTAGAAAAAGGGAACAAAATATTTCCACAGTTTTTATAATAAAGTCTAATTCTATCTTGTAAATAATGTATTCCTGATAAAGTCACGTAAAAATATTTTTGAAGCACGTATCGACACCAAATAATAACTGGAACTAGAAAAGCAACATTGACCTAATAAACATTTTGAAGTAGTATATGCAAAAACTGTGAATAACGTCCTGTGGGCATATATTATAGGCATTTCCATACCAAATTTCAGGTCATGTGGTTTGAATACCAGAGCATAGGTGCAAAATGCATTAAAAGAAATAGCAATAAAATAACTCAAATAAATTTTTTGAAGGGATCTATAAAAAGAGCGTGACTTACATCCTATGTACATATATCCAAGGTACCCTTCGGGTCATTTGGTATAAATATGAGGTCACAGGAGTCGAAAACATACATTTTTTGGACTAAAATTGAACAAAAATGGTAAAATTAACCATTTTGAACAGATTTACGCTAAGAATGTTGATGACTTCCTATTGGTACATATCTAAAGCACCTCCGTACCAAAATTCATGTCATTCAGTTATAATACCAGGGCACAGGAGACCAAAATATACATTTTTGTCATAAAATGGCGATAAAACCCTCAAAATTATTCTAAAGGTATGTATCAAAAAACAAGAAAAAATAATGATAAAAATAAATAACACCTAGGTATCGTTGCACTCAACCTTTGCACCAAATTTCAGGTCATTTGGCCCAGAAATAACTGGAGATCAATCGATTTGAAGATTTGATAGGAGGAGGAGAAGAAAGATAAGAAACACTCGGAAAAACAATGCATTTCCCTACTATGAAGGGAAATATGAAAAATGAAATGGAGTTTTCCTGTAATCCGGAAAACAAGCTAAAGCTCAGTTTGTCTGGGGAGATGCTGCCTTCGATTTTAGACGCCATTAGACTGTTGTCTATTCATTATAAACGTAAAGTAATATGACCACATTACGATATCTATCCATCTATCTATCTATTTATCAATATATATATATATATATATATATATATATATATATATATATATATATATATATATATATATATATATACCAAACCACTTCCCCCAATTTTGGGGGGTAGCCGATATCAAACAAATGAAACAAAGAAAGGGGACCTCTCCTCTCTACGTTCCTCCCAGCCTGACAAGGGACTCAACCGAGTTCGGCTGGTACTGCTAGGGTGCCACAGCCCACCCTCCCCCGTTATCCACCACAGATGAAGCTTCTTAACACTGAATCCCCTACTACTGCCACCTCCGCGGTCCTCTAAGGCACCGGAGGAAGCAGCAGGGCCTACCGAAACTGCGTCACAATCGCTCGCCATTCATTCCTATTTCTAGCACGCTCTCTTGTCTCTCTCACATCTATCCTCCTATCACCCAGAGCTTCCTTCACTCCATCTATCCACCCAAACCTTGGCCTTCCTCTTGTACTTCTCCCATCAACTCTTGCATTCATCACCTTTAGCAGACAGCCATTTTCCATTCTCTCAACATGGCCAATCTACCTCAACACATTCATATCCTCTCTAGTTGCTAACTCATTTCTTACACCCGTTCTCACCCTCACTACTTCGTTCCTAACCCTATCTACTCGAGATACACCAGCCATACTCCTTAGACACTTCATCTCAAACACATTTAATTTCTGTCTCTCCGTAACTTTCATTCCACACAACTCCGATCCATACATCACAGTTGGTACAATCACTTTCTCATATAGAACTCTCTTTACACTCATGCCCAACCCTCTATTTTTTACTACTTCCTTAACTGCCCCCAACACATTGCACCCTTCATTCCCTCTCTGACGTACATCTGCTTCTACTCCACCATTTGCTGCAACAACAGACCCCATGTACTTAAACTGATCCACCTCCTCAAGTAACTCTCCATTGAACATGACATTCAACCTTGCACTACCCTCCCTTCTCGTACATCTCATAACCTTACTCTTACCCACATCACCTTTCAACTTCCTTCTCTCACACACCCTTCCAAATTCTCGTCACTATTCGGCCAAGCTTCTCTTCCGCATCTGCAACCAGTACAGTATCATCCGCAAACAACAACGGATTTACCTCCCATTCATGGTCATTCTCGCCTACCAGTTTTAATCCTCGTCCAAGCACTCGAGCATTCACCTCTCTCACCACTCCATCTACAAACAAGTTAAACAACCACGGCGACATCACACATCCCTGTCTCAGCCCCACTCTCACCGGAAACCAAACGCTCACTTCATTTCCTATCCTAACACATGCTTTACTACCTTTGTAGAAACTTTTCACTGCTTCCACCAACTCCATATAACCTCATCACATTCCACATTGTTTCCCTATCAACTCTATCATACGCTTTCTCCAGATCCATAAATGCAACATACACCTCCTTACCTTTTGCTAAATATTTCTCGCATATCTGCCTAACTGTAAAAATCTGATTCATACAACCCCTACCTCTTCTAAAACCACCCTGTACTTCTAAGTTTGCATACTCTGTTTTATCCTTAATCCTATTAATCAGTACTCTACCATACACTTTTCCGACTACACTCAACAAACTAATACCCATTGAATTACAACACTCATGCACATCTCCCATATCCTTATATAGTGATACAATACATGCACAAACCCAATCTACTGGTACCATTGACACAAAAGCAATCTTACCAACCATTCAAGTACAGTCACACCCCCTTCCTTCAACATCTCAGCTCTCACACCATTCATACCAGATGCTTTTCCTACTCTCGTTTCATCTAGTGCTCTCCTCACTTCCTCTCTTGTAATTTCTCTCTCATTCTCATCTCCCATCACCGGCACCTCAACACCTGCAACAGCAATGATATCTGCCTCCCTATTATCCTCAACATTCAGTAAACTTTCAAAATATTCTGCCCACCTTTTCCTTGCCTCCTTTCCTTTTAACAATCTTCCATTTCCATCTTTCACTGTCTATTCAATTCTTGAGCCATCCTTCCTTACTCTCTTCACTTCTTTCCAAAACTTCTTCTTATTCTCTTCATATGAATGCCCCAATCCCTGGCCCCACCTCAGGTCAGCTGCCCTCTTTGCCTCACTTACCTTGCGCTTTACTTCCACATTTTTCTCTCTATATTTTTCATACTTCTCTACACTATTACTCTGCAGCCATTCTTCAAAAGCCCTCTTTTTCTCTTCCACTTTTACCTTCACTCCTTCATTCCACCATTCACTGCCCTTCCTCATGCTGCCTCCAACAACCTTCTTGCCACACACATCACTTGCAATCCCAACAAAATTTTCTTTTACTAATTTCCTCTCCTCCTCTAAATTACCAGTTTCTCTTACTTTCACTTCGTTATATGCCATTTTCAACCTTTCTTGATATTTACTTTTTGCCCCCGGTTTCATTAGCTCTTCAACCCTCACTAGCTCCCTTTTACATCCACCTACTCTATTCCCCCACTCTTTTGCTACAACTAATTTTCCTTCCACCAAAAAATGATCAGACATACCGTTAGCCATACCCCTAAACATATGCACATCTTTAAATCTTCCAAACATTCTTCTAGTTATCAACACATAATCCATTAACGCCCTTTCTACTACTCTTCCATTTGCCACTCTCACCCATGTATACTTATTTCTATCTTTATTTTTGAAAAAGCTAGAACTCAACACAATCTTTTGCTCAACACACATATCTACCAGTCTCTCACCACTCTCATTTTCACCTGGTACGCCATACCTCCCAATGACACCTTCTACCTCTCCAGCGCCCATTCTAGCATTTAGGTCACCCATGACAACTACATCATTCCTTCTACCAAGTCCTTCTACACACCTAGTTAATTCATTCCAGAACTCATTCCGCTCTTCTTCACTTTTCTCACTACCTGGCCCATACGGACTGACAAAAGCCCAACATTCCCTACCCAACATAACCCTTACCCACATTAATCTAGATGATATCTCCTT
>NC_090751.1:41275536-41300536 GCF_036898095.1 Palaemon carinicauda
CAAATGTTTGTATGTATTGCGCACTCTTGCATGACCACATGTTACAAAAATATCTATCAATGTATCAATAGACTAGATGAAGTCTTAAATCGAAAAAGACAAAACTGGTCAGGATTCATTCAGAATTTTAATTTTCCAAATGGTTTATTGCATCTGGGAATCTTATGTCTCCGTGAATTTTGTGCATAAACACACACGCACTCACATAAGAATCCACAATCGCCAACCAGCTGTGGCTAGCATGATGAAGAAAATGGCCAAACCCAGACATGACTAAGGACATGTCTGAGGCCGTTTGTCCTGCAGTGTATTAGAAACAGCTGCATTTGTTGCTTGATGTTGTTTTATATATATATATATATATATATATATATATATATATATATATATATATATATATATATATATATATATATATATATATATATATATATATAGCAATAGCCTATATACCATGGGCTTCCACTGTCTTGGGTTAAAGTTCTCTTGCTTGAGGGTACACCCGGGCACACTATTCTGTTTCATTTCTCTCCCTCTGGTTTTGTTAAAGTTTTCATAGTTTATATAGGGAATATTTATTTAAATGTTACTATTCTTAAAGTTTTTCATTTTTCCTTGTTTCCTTTCCTCACTGGGCTATTTTCCCTGTTGGGGCACCTGGGCTTGTAGCATCCTGCTTTTCCAACTAGGGTTGTAGCCTACAAATAATAATGATAATGATAATAATGATGATGATAATAATAATGATAATAACGATAATGATAATAATATTAATAATAATAAATGTGTGTGTGTGTTTGTGTATGCGTGCATTATTACGTGTGTATTCTATTGAAATTATGTGTGCTACCATCTAGAAATGTAAATGTATTCTGAAACGCGAGAGATAAAAATCTCGAAAGAGACCTAACAAACCGTATTAAGCAATTTAAGCATCAATAATGTTCTTGATAATTTTTCCTCCACTAAAAGGGAAATTTACTTCTGTTTTATGCTATTCAAAGACAAATGGCTGATAATGACATCAGTTATTCATGCATCAGTTGGTCGCTTCAGAAAAGGTAGTCGGTAATTATCTCGATTTTGTGAA
This sequence comes from Palaemon carinicauda, assembly GCF_036898095.1. Classification (NCBI taxonomy): domain Eukaryota; kingdom Metazoa; phylum Arthropoda; class Malacostraca; order Decapoda; family Palaemonidae; genus Palaemon; species Palaemon carinicauda. The sequence goes on from NC_090751.1 coordinate 41,276,627, forward strand.
GCGTGTTCTAATGCTTTCGGCGCGGCAGTATTTCAGCCGTGATGGAGGACACTGGAACATACAACCATCCACCTGTCTGTGTATCCATTCTTTTTACGTATCCATATTTGAGTTGGGTGTATAATAAATGTTTTTATCTGTTATAACACCCAACCACACACACCCATATTCATATGTACACACACAAACAAGCATACATACATACACACACATATTATATATATATATATATATATATATATATATATATATATATATATATATATATATATATATATACATATATACTGTAAATACGTACATATATATATATATATATATATATATATATATATATATATATATATATATACACATATATTTATGTGCTTATATTATATATATACATATATATATGTATAAATATATATATATATATATATATATATATATATACACATATATATATATATATATATATATATATATATATATATATATATATATATATATACATATATATACATATATTTGTGTGCGTATATTATATATATATACATATATATATATATATATATATATGAATAAATATGGGTATATATATATATATATATATATATATATATATATATATATATATATATATATATATATATATATATACAGTGCTTATTTCTATGAATATACATATATAAATATGTATATATATAAATATATATATATATATATATATATATATATATATTTATATATATATATATATATATATACAGTATATATATACATAAATGTATATGTATATACTGTATATATATACATAAATATATATATATATATATATATATATATATATATATATATATATATATATATATATATATACATCTATATATATATCTACAGTATACATGTACATACATATATATATATGTATATATATATATATATATATATATATATATATATATATATATATATATATATAAAATATATATATATATATATATATATATATATATATATATATATATATATATCAGTGAATATTTTTGTAAATTAAGTAGCTCATTAATAGGACACGAATCTTGTTATTTCCTTATAAAAACATAATCCAAGGCTGTGTTTGCCGCAGTTTTTTAATGATCAGTTAAAAATAAGTCAGTATACGAGACGCACCTTTCTATTTTTAAATGTAACTTCACCCAATAAAGCTCTTCATAATTAACTATGATGGTGGTAAACTGTTGACTCTGATGCAACACAGCATTATATCAGTTTTATTCTCAATTATTTAGTTTTAATGTTAGTGTTTTTAGAATATTCTATTTCAATTGTTCATTACTTCTTATAACGTTTATTTATTTCCTTATTTCCTTTCCTGACTGAGCTATTTTACCCTGTTGGAGCCCTTGGGCTTATAGCATCTTGATTTTCCAACTCGAGTTGTAGCTTAGCTAATAATAATAATAATAATAATAATAATAATAATAATAATAATAATAATAATAATAATAATAATAATAATAATAATAATAATAATAATAATATCTTGGTAGGAGACCCTCCTTCAGGCAGGTGGAATTGAAAATAATGGCTGCTTCGGCAGAATTTAATTTTAGGTCCAATTTTTCTATTCTTCGGACTATTTGTTTCTCAGGGTTGCTACATATAGCTAGTAAGTGGGCGAAGTTCATCAGGTAGAAGGATAAACAACAGGTTAAGTTTGGAGTAATTATTAAAGTAACAAATGATACTCGAAAATTACAGTAAGTCAAGTTAGGAGTTGCGACTTACTGTAATTTTCGAGTATCATTTGTTACTGCAATAATTACTCCAAACTTAACCTGTTGTTTATCCTTCTACCTGATGAACTTCGCCCACTTACTAGCTATATGTAGCAACCCTGAGAAACAAATAGTCCGAAGAATAGAAAAATTGGACCTAAAATTAAATTCTGCCGAAGTAGCCATTATTTTCAATAAAAATAATAATAATAATAATAATAATAATAATAATAATAATAATAATAATAATAATAATAATAATAATAATAATAGGAATTACTGACTATCCCAGTGAGGGGAAATGCAACTGCTTTTAAATTCAGTCCCAGATGTACATTATAATTTTTGCTAAATGGTTATTGAAATGCACCTCGTTGGCATTCTACAGAGTTCTATTAAAAGATAAACGTTAACACAGTAGCTAAGATATCCTTTATCAAAAATTCCCTCAGAGACATTAAAGTGATGACATTATTCTGAGGGGTAAAAGTTGGAACGTTCAATCGAGAGCTAGACTCCCAAGCCACCAAATTTTATCCCCACATCTTTAGAATTCTCATTTACTAACTTTTGCCATTAAACTCAAAATTGAACTTCTGTATGGAATCTTTCAATCATCACACGCCAATATTTTCGTAATAACTTATTTCTTTAAATAGTGAAAAATATGTAATATCAAAAATCACTTCATCTAGGCCAACAACATACGTCAACTCACCACTGAAAAGGGAAAGAATCAGCAAAAATGATAAGGTGGGCTTCTAGCCAGAGCGGAGCTGGTAAACTCCTACCCCTAACCAAACGAGGATTGTACAGTTCCCCCAAACCCAATCTAATTAAAAGAAAGAAAAAAAAAAAACACTTTTCCAGCAGTATTTTTTTCCATATGTTTTAGCTTTTCATTTGATGAAAACTAATTTTTAAAGGTAGTATTCTCTTCCCGCTCCGAGTAATACCGAACACTATACTAAAGAATTACCCGTTTCTTTCCCATGCAAGTTTCATTGTACGTTTTGATGAGACAAACTACATTTATTGCCTACATTTCTTTTATTTTATATATCAGTGTTACATAGCGGGAACCCAGTGGAGGCCTACAACCAAACGCTGCCATTTACATACTTTTATCTTCAATAGTCAGCATTTCAAGATCACAAAAGAACCAAGTGCCTTTTTTTATGTTTGCCGCCCTTTCCATAAAGAGTTCACCAAAGATCCGTGAATTTCCTACCATTCAAACTGTCAGAAGATACGGTCTTCTTTTTCATTCTCTACATCTAACATACGAAATTTTTACAAGTGGTTTGATCAATCTTTATCGAATAAACTTAATCTTAGTTTCTTTTCTTACAAATCTTGTTTTTAAAGTAGAAAAATCTGCTACGCGTTATTATAATGATGTAGTCATAGAATATTCGGATCCCAAGGAGCACTTCATAAAATTAATAAATTTGGCATTGACTATATTGTATAGTGCCACTTAGTAACTGCCATTTTATCGTCTCTGCCACCCGCTTTCATGGTAAGAGGCCATGTTTCTTAAATGACAATCGGAACTCACTTGGAAGTTTCGACATTAATAGGTGTCGTCATGTACGAAGAGTGGTAATAAAGCTTAATAAGATCCATTAAGTGTTAAATTTCATAGAAAATGACGATCAACCAAAATGAATACTCATTTGCTGTAAGGGCATGTTCTCCATACGGTCATAAGAAATTGGTTTTGAGTACCTTATGGTGTTCGACACAATTTTTTGGGACTTATATTTAAATAGAATATACTATATATAACTAAAATACCTTTGAAACCCTTGTACACAATTAGGAAAGCATACTTATTTCTTATTCTTATCCTCCCTTTTTTGCAAAGCATACATAATTGCAATTGATAAAAAATGAGGAAAATCTTCTTTACTTATTATGGCTAATCCCAATATAGTTGTCTCGGACTAATGGAAAGTATAAGATGAATATTCAACGAAGAACTGGAGTATATTATAAGATATGCTAATGTGTACATTCCCATAAATATAAAAAAAAATATGTTTGTAAAAGAATCTCAAAAATTAATCTGAACAGTAGCTAGAAAATTGTAAAAAGATAAAATGTTAAATGAAAAATCAAAATACAGTACCCCATATGGCAACAAACTCACTCAAAAACAAAGCCCCGCTGATCGTTCATTGTTGCACACTGAGAGCTTACATCGGATTGCGTTGAGGCTCCATTGTTAGTGCAGCCATGCTGGTGTTTGCTCCAGACATGGTATTTTCATTTCCGTTTTGTCTTACTCTTTTACGTCGAGTTTTTATCATTATAGTTTTTTTTTTCGTAAATCTTTTCTTTCGCTTTCCATTGCGCTATTTTTTTTTTTTTTGCCTGGATTTAGTTTAGCAGTTCTTTATCTTTTACATTGTTTCTCAATCAGGTGCGTGTAATTACGCGTGGATCTATCAGCAAATTTGTCTTTTATTTCTTTCATAAAAGCAGACGTTGAAAATAAAGTTTATGTATTATTACTGAATGGAATCTCAAGCAAATAATTGCAAGAAAAGTCTTTACAAATTACAACGTTAAGTATTGTTTTCTATTTTCTAAATGTAAACCCCGTTATTCTTTAAAACATTATCGAAATAAATCTTATATTCTAGTTATTAAATGAAAGACTGGAAGGTTGTTTATGAGGATATGACGCCAAGCTTTATGACTTCCCAAATCTAATTTACAGGGTTAATGGAATGGGTGATGAAGGAAGAAGGATCGTTTCCAAGCATCTGCTTAAAGTTCCATGGCATCTCGAAGCCACTCATACCAATCCTGATACTGGATAGCAAAATTGGATCTTTATATGCTATAAATTCGAACATGGTAAATTTGGCTTCATTAATTCCTGTACACTTTACGGGAAACTAATATGTCTGATAGCTGTACAATAGCACTAATTCTAGTGACAACGAAACTTAAAAATTTTCTCTCTAAAACTAGATTTTTCTCTTTACAACAAAATTATCTGTTGGAGTCATAAGTATGTTATAACAATTTCACTTAAACTTTTTTTTTTTTATTCAGAACTGTATTGTAGGTGAAATGGATGTAAACAATCTAAACTTTGTTTTCATGAGTTTCTCCTCCAGTGTTTCTATTGTTTTAACAGTCTACCTATTTATCAGCAGCCATTAAGCAATCGAAAATGATATACTACCCTAATGCACCCTTCATTCATCACTAATACAATGAACATGAACGCTGTCTCATAAAGATTTGATTTTGTTGAGGGTTGTGATGATCGCTGATGTCAAATAAACTCAGAACAGATAGCAACAGAATTAGTGGAAATTTGTTTTTGCACAATTGATTTATAATATTTAGACTCGAAGTAGAATTTGAAACTTTAATTGTTATAAACATAATTTTTCATTTTACTATTCTAAAACTAAAAATACTTAATGATGCATACTTACAAAAACGAGGGTTTCAGAATTATAAATTAAATCAAAACTGATCCACAAAAAATAAAGATAATAACAAATCAAGGAATAAGATTTTCCTCATCTCATCAGACGCCAGGTAAACTAGATGTAGGTCAGTTGTCTTACGCAGAATTGCAGATTCTTCTCCAGTAAGCTCTATTTAAGCAAACTTCCTGCTGCTTGGCCTCGTGAATAGTGAAACCTTTGTTAGCAATAGCCATCGAGTTGTCCCTCCATCTCATACGGGGTCTTCCCTCTGGTCTTCTGTCATCTGGTGTCCACTCCAGGAACTGCTTTGGGAATCTGCCCTCCTTCATCCTCTTGACATACCCAAACCATCGTAGTTGGTAATTTTCTTTTAGATGCAGAATACTTTCAATGCCAAAATCTTCGCTTGTACCATCATTTCTCATTTGGGCAGTCTCTAGTGCATTGTCCTGACAGGGCACTGTCACTGTTCCTTGCCTTTGCCATTCATAATCGACCTTTAAACCTTTAAATCTCGTCACATCACATATTAAACGAAGGACTTTATTTTCTAGTGCTTGCAGTTGGCGTCTGCTCCTGGTAGTTAGGGCCCACATTTCTTGTCCATACATTAAAATTGGTCTTAATATTGATGTGTACTGAAGATGAGTGATTTTCCTCTGCTGAGGATGTTGTGATTTTTTAAAATGGGGTATAACATGCACAGGTTACTGGTGAATTTTGTTAATCTAAGGTCTATTTCTATTTTCTAATTGTTCTCTCCAAGACATCTGAATGAATAGTTTTTATTTTCTTGATAATGCTGTTGACAATATAGGTGCTCTAACCCGAATGGATTCCAAGTTAAGGAAAAGCTAACGATCTTAACCATTGCTCATGTCCTCTATTTCAGCAGGAAAGTAAAATTTCGAAGATAAAAAAAGCAGCAGCTGAAAATTCTAACTGTATCTGATGAGTTTAATACTGAACAAAGAATATGCTGTTGAAAAGAATATTTACAAAGTTTAAAAAAATAAGGGGGATTTAACAAAAATGGATTTCAAAAGGTATGAAGAGGTGCTATAGTTGTTTAAGCGAAATACAATGATTTTCGGTGAATGTTTCAGACATCTCTAGATTAAATGAGGATATGTCCATAGAACTGTTTATAGAACGTGGGTATGTTTCTGAGCATTTGATAGGTAAAGATTTAAATTTTAAGATGAATCTTGATATTTTCTTTGTAACTCTGCGTAGACGATAGATAACACAAAAAAAGATATATATATATATATATATATATATATATATATATATATATATATATATATATATATATATATATATATATATATATATATATATATATATATATATATATATATATATATATATATATAAACACATATATATATATATATATATATATATATATATATATATATATATATATATATAAATGATAACAACAAATAACGATATTGTAAGACGCCTAACTTAACAATAATCGACTCAAATTATTTCGTTCATTTATTTTTCATAAAATGTTGCTACGGTACCAAATAAAACGCTACTATTAACAAAGTACCTAATATCTTACTAGCAAGAAAATTATCGAGCATAAACTTCGAACTTAATAAGTGTTTACTATTGATACAGAAAATAATAAAGCTAAGATAAAGTACTGCTGTGCTGTTATTGCTGTCGTATCCACTTGCTGTTGCTAACATATAAGGTCCGAAAAGTTCATTTAGACATGGCATTAGGAACTAATAGTGTTACGTCCTGAACATCTGTGTAAAGGAGGCCTTCTGGAGGGACGCTCCTGCTCTTGGACTTATTAGAAACTATTTACGATCGTATTTACAACTCTCATCATTTCATTCATTTTGCTCTCCATTTCCAGTTATATTTTACGCATGGTTGCTGTTTACATTCTTCGCTGAATTATGGGTATCATAATCTTTCTTTGTCTCTCCCTTCCTCTCATCATATATTTTTTTCTGGCGCGTAGTATCACTATTGCTGGTCTTAGCCTTGGCTCCCTACACCATAAATTCTTGCTGCAAAATGTTAGGTGGGGGATATGGCAAGTAATAAGCTTGGTCGCATCTCTCCGGTCGACGCCAATTACCGGTTCATAATTGTTTCCCCTCGTTAGTGCTCCAACAGCTGTTCCGTTTTCTGTCTTGGCTCCTTCCCGGAACGGGCGATTAATTGCAGATTATTAGCTGGCATCGGTGGATAGCCCTGCAGAGAGAGAGAGAGAGAGAGAGAGAGAGAGAGAGAGAGAGAGAGAGAGAGAGAGAGTCGTTTATTAGCTCTGTGTGATATGATTCACTCTAATCTGATCTGAACCATTCAATTGGTATCTACCGGATATTACACAATAGTCCAGGTTGTAATGAAATTACAGTTCCGGGTGTGTGACTTTGTCATTTCTGATTCCCAGCTTGGTGTTATTACCGATTTCTTCAAGTAACTCACCTTGAACATTTGATATATTTTTGGGGTTTATACTTGCACTTACTTTAGTTGTAACAAAGATATGCAAGAGTACGTTACAATCTCCATACCACCTCCCAATTTAAGACTGTTGATTGAAGTTATTGTATCTAGCGATACTAGATGAAATATACATTCCCTAGTCGTTATACTAATCAAAATTCGTTTGGATGTGAGGTCTATTCCCATTTATTACTTCTGCTTTTTTATATTTGCATCTTTAATAAAATGGAGTGAATGAGAACTATTTTTCCATGGGAGTCATTAGTAATATGTTACATCTAATTACGTATAAGACAGACAGACAGACACACACACACACACACACACACACACACAAACTTTCGTCGTATCCCGAAGCCAAATGGGTTAACAATAAAAAAAGTACTTGACCGAAATTTGCCGTCGAGATTCATCAGAACATAAACATTGATTACCTAATTTTCCTTAGATTAAAATTGATATTAGGATTGAAACATTTCAATACCACTATTACTGTGAAATAATGTTGAAAACATTGTAGATATTTCATGATTTTTATCGTTCAAAACAAATAACTTTGGCAAGAATTTTTCGTCATATTTTCTAAGGTCTGTACTAACCATGTATTTATTTTATCGCTTGACTAACTCACACACAACTAAAAAGGGCACTCACCATTGTACATGCCTTCGCCTATATCATATTGTAAAGGAGAAGATAGGCAGAATAGTACACATTTTGGCACTAAATTCATGCAAATCGGATGAAAATTTACCACAATTTAGCAAAAAAAAAAAAAAAAAAAAAAAAAAAAAAAAAAAAAAAAGAAACGGGTTTGACCTTTTTGGGACATTTACAATCACTTGTAAAATCTGGTCGTATTGTTAAGCAAATATATCAGATAACAACTGCCGGGTAATGACAAAACCTGTACTTTTGCAAATTCATTGAACCCGCTAACGAGAGTAATGACATCATTCCATCATGTTATATGGATCTAAGCTTATACTTTATCATCTTTCGCTTATACCCATTTCTGAATGGGATCGCTGTTTTCCTTCAGCCTTTTTACACATATGACCATTTAGTTGAAAACATCCCTTGTAAAGGGGTTGGGACGAAACCTTGCATGAAGGAGATAGCGTTCAAAACATCCCTGGAAAAGGAGTAGGTTTGAAACCTTCCCTGAAGATGATAAAATTGAAAAGATCCCCCTACAAAGTGGTCATTATATTCATGGTTCTGCTTCACTCTCATGCTCTTCTTTTCTTCGGTCTTCTAAGGAATATAATGCTCTTTAACCACATGACCCCTGTAATATCCTATAAATGTTTACTAAAAAGACGAAAAAAAGGAGTCTATATCCTGTTTACGTTATTTTCCTATAAGGATATCCCAAGAAACTAATTTTGGTTTAGACTTTTTTTTTTTTTTTTTTTTTTTTACACATTAAATCTATATTTCGACTATTGATTTCTCAGAAACATTTCCTGGTAGGTTGTCCCATCTTTCGCACCGCATGAAATATTTAGCTGCCAGTTTAATTATAAAAGAAATATCTTGTTAAAGAAGTGTAGAAGGCTCTGTTTTCCAACGTTCCATCGGGTTGATTTATTCCAGTTTCTACGGGAATTATAGTAACCAGACCCCATATTTTAAAAACTTTCCTCAGACAAGCATCCTGGCACCTCTATAATTTCTTCCTTTTACTTCTTTGAGCACTATGTCAAAATTACATTTCCATTTTCAAAAGATTGTTCGTGCATTTTTGTTCCACTTGTCATCTAGGCAGTATTTAATCATGAGTGACTTCTCTAATAATCCTTCCTTCACTGTATATAAGGAAAAAATATCAGCAATCAAGTATAAAGCTAAAACTGACTCAGGGAATAGTTTATTTTTCTTTACAATGTTATATATAAAAATGGTTGCGTATGCACCCGGCACAATAATTAATACTTTTTTTTTAAACAGATAGCTCTAATATTTATACAATATACAGCGGAGTGAATAGCATAAACTAAATTAAGTATCATGTGCATTCCCAACGGGTAACACCATCATCCTGTCAATTAGGTTGTTGAACATAGCGCACCGTCACCAGAACTAAAAAAAAAAAAAAATAAAAAAAAAAAAACTTCAACGAAGAGTGTAATTGTACCTCGTATTTCGCAATCTACAACTTGACGCTAAAAATATTTGCCTTGCCTCACCATGATATTGCTGTGGTTTGCTTCCAAGGTGAAGAAGTTCCGAGCTGATTTTTACTAAAGCGAACTTCGTAAAATAAGCACCATATGCATAGCGAGCTTCTACGAAGTAGCTAAGACTATGCTGGTCCATGGCTTGCGAACTCAGAAAGAAGTCACTGAACTTACGTTGTGCTTTCCGTCCTCAGATATGCAAAAAAAGGAGTAAGAGAGCAGCAGTTTCTCATCCATAGTTTTAAACAGCCAAACAAGGCTTAGCAAGGCCATTTGTTGTGACCAAAAGCTTAAATCCACATATATTCCTGACTTGATCTTATGCCGCTTTCTTCAAGTAACTTCCCTTGAACATAAGAGATTTTTGGAGTTGTTACTCTCACTTACTTTAGTTGTAACAAACAGATTCAATAGCCATAACAATTTAGAAAACAAAATTGGGGAAAAACAAATAGATGAAAATGACACGCGAAAATGCCTTTCATGAATTTCTCAACACTGTACAGTACAATCTGCTTTTTTCTACCGCAGAATGTTTTCTCCCTTTCCATTTGTCAGTCGCAATTTCACCCACTAATTTTGAGAGTTGGGGGGGTGGAAGAGTCCTTTTGACAGGTGTCTGTATAACATCTGAAAGACTTTACATTGAACTTGCAGTCTGTAATGAGCAGGAGACTTCCGATTAAGACTATAACAATTCACTTTCCTCCGTCTTGATGATTTAAGGATTTAGGATATATAGCAGGGCGCTGGGGCCTGGTAGACCATTCAACACCTTTTTTCATTCCTCTACCTTTAAAATAACGACTTCTGGTTTCCTTTTGTTCTTATACCCTGGTAAACATATTTCTTTACTGGTCTTATTGGGTTTTTCTAATTTCTTTCAGAACAGAATTAAAAAATGGTAAAGGTTTGTCCACATAGCGGTCCTTTTTCACATACATAAGAAACATCACCATTCCATCGGCTCTCACAACCTTTCAACGAATTCATGCCTTAGCGCTGACATTTCAAAGACTTAACCATTTCAATTTCATTTTATTTTATCTCAAGCTTCCTTCCTGCAACCTCACCTCTCTTTGTAGCCTTATTAATTCTTTCCTCCCTGAATTCTTTATACCTTTCATGGCAGGTGGCCCTGCTTCGCTCCCACTCATAAATCGATATCCAGTAATGCTTTCTTCAATATTCTTTCTCTGCAGAAAGTTGCCATGATTTTTAAGGTGTTATATAAGAACCCTACTGACCATATATATGTATTATTCTGGCCATATATTGGTACTACATTAGCCATTTATCGATATTATATTGGCCTTACATTAGATCCATACTGGCCATATATAGTACTGTATATATGGTCAGTATGGATCTACAGTATATATTAGATACTGTAGATACTGATGATCATATAATTTTCAGACGAAGGAATGGGTAATAGAATAAAGACCTGTGATAATAAAAGCTATCAATACATTTCCTTCCATTTTTCAGGTTCTGTGAAGTTGAAATAAAATAATACTTAACTAAATTCTAGAAAAAAAACATGAATTATAATTAGAATTAAAACGATAATCTGCTAAAAGCATTTATCTAAGTTTAAACTAGGTTTTATTCTTTTGTATATAAAATGTTTCGAGCACTCTGAGATTGATCTGAAATCAGGCTTTACATAATCACTAAACTCATCATGATCAAAATTGGTATTACAAGAGACATGACAACGTTCTCCTACACTGTAGGTAGGACCTACAGAGAGGTCTGATATAGCTTACTTAGTGGTAGATGGGTCCTTGAACTAATGCTTCTTGTCCAAAGGCTCTGGTAGACAACAGTTTTGTTGACCTACCCACATATTCAGAACTTTACTTAGGACACTCCGATGTGTACACAACCACAGAACTCAATTCGCTGGGTAAAGATTCCTTACACTTGAATAATCTTAAAATAATCAAAAACATTATTAGAATGTTGACATCTTTAAAGGTGTTTTTTATTTTTTTCTATGTTCAGGGTGTGATTAAGAAAATAATGTAATTTTTTGTAAAATTAATTATCTTGATAGCCATTGTTGTGGGAGAATCTTTTAGAGAGTAATTTCGTTATGGAAATTAGAATAATTTGAGGTTAATCTATAATATGTTCTGTGAACGAAAATTCTAATATCGTTCATTTTATATCTAATATCAAATTCACATAAAAAATTTAAAATAGAAGGCGTACAATACAAGAGAGAGAGAGAGAGAGAGAGAGAGAGAGAGAGAGAGAGAGAGAGAGAGAGAGACCCTGGAGCTTAAAAACTTCAATTATAAAGGTTATGTGACCCAGAATAAAAGAAAAACAAAACATTCTTTAGAACTTATTCTTAAGTAAACCTAAAAGTTTTGGCTATCAAAATATTTTTTATTAGTACACCTCAGTGTATCACTTTGTAAACAAATTCATAAATAAAATGATTACTAGAACCTTAACTCGATTATGTGACGGTGCCGATAGAGGGTTGTGAACTCAAAGGCAGGATGCAATCAACTGAGTTGTTTATTAAGGAACGCTCTCCTTTATATACAAAACCTCAAGGCAACAGGACAAAACATGTTCGAGAGACACAATATTACAGAGCAAAACCGGAGACATGATCATTCAGGTTCTTTTTAGTGCGAGGGAAGAGCGCAGATACAAGCATAATATATACAAAATAATTATGTACAATTGTGTGACACACGGTTGGTACAATTACTAACGTATTGGTCCTCGACGATTAAAACATTCGCATACAATTAAGAAGCCTTTTCAGTAATTTAAATTCCTGTCATCTTATTATGATTAATTTACTTTAAAAAGCCTGATTTATCCAAATAATGTTATTCATAAGTTCTGAGAAATTGATTAAACTGTCGAAATTAAGTTGAAGGCGATTATGTTATGAAGAATTGTAAAAGCTATTCATCAATGAAGTCTTTTTTCCTGAAGTTCTTGAAACTATCAAGAATTATCTAAGTCTTTTCTATGTAACAATAACTAGCTTAGGGGCAAAATGTTAGATGAATATTATATATCTTTCAGATTTCATTGAAAGATTAAAATTAATCTCTCTTACAGCATCTCGGGGGAAAAAAATAACCTTACCACTCATAGGCAGATCTATAACAATAAATTTTTCAGTTATTTTCATCAGACAATAAGAGTAGATATCCTACTTCCAAAGCAAAATGGATATATTAATTTAATTAAAAGAAAAAAACTTCCCTTGGCCTTAGGTCATTGGCCGCAGTGTTTATTCTTTTTATTCGGAATTTTTTCTTTCCTTTATTTACTTAGGTAAAATCCTCCATCCATCCCACGAACAGAATTTTATTACTAAAAACAACAATAACAAGAGTTAGTCATTGCAGAAAAAAAAGCATATCACGTCTTCTTTCAGAGAGAGAGAGAGAGAGAGAGAGAGAGAGAGAGAGAGAGAGAGAGAGAGAGAGAGAGAGTTACAAGGAGTTGTAAGGATTTTGGATGTCTCAAAGACTTTTTAGTCCATCCGCGGAGCTTCCTTTTGCTCTTGGGTAGAGCGAATTAGTTTAAACCTTTAGAGAGTTTTTGTGATCTTGTTTAACTTACTCTTGAATTCGTATGCCGTGTTACTGTTTACTACATCCGCTGGAAGTCTGTTCCATGTGTTTGCTATTTTGTATGTAAAGAAATAACCACATTGAATAGTATTGTCTCTTTTCAATTCCAGTTTAGTTATTGAAGAAGCAAAAGACGTGTAAGAAGACCAATGAAAGAGCTTCCGGCTTTTGTATTTCTTGCACACAGAGAGAGAGAGAGAGAGAGAGAGAGAGAGAGAGAGAGAGAGAGAGTTACAAGGAATTACAAGGATTATGGATGTCTCAGACTTCTTAATCCATGTTGGGCAGTGAATTAATTTGAACGTTTGGAGTTGTTTACGGTCTTTTCTAACTTATCGTACCCTTGTTACTGTTCACTACATCCGCTGGAGGTCTGAGAGAGAGAGAGAGAGAGAGAGAGAGAGAGAGAGAGAGAGAGAGAGAGAGCATCTTGAAGTCTTGCCTTGAGTACATGGTTTATGTGAGTACCTGGAGAACGCAGTGGAGAACAAAGCGACCGTCCGAGCGTCCCTGAGGGCATCGTAGAGAACAAGGAGCATCCAGTGAATACTGGCGTCCTTTTTCCCTTTTTTTCCTCTGGGTATAGAAATATTTTTCATAAAAATATGTGGCTATACGCGCCATGACGTATGTACTTTATTTACTAATATAAAAACATTTTCCACACAATAACCTTTTCTTATTCAGAGAGTGCTTCATATATCAGTAACAACAAATTTCTGTTTTTATTTCTTCTGGTTTTACCGTTCAGTTCCACTGAATTTCCTTCTTTAATAAAATAAATAAACATGTTTAAATTAAGTAATAGTCTTGAATGAATGAATTATTATACATATGTTTTTGGTGTTAATGTTTTTCTTGACCTTCTTTGGAGATTAACCCTTATAAAGCTGACGCATAGACACTTTCATATCTTAACTTTTGATATAATTATCTGATCTATATAAAGCACGAATTAAAGATTGAAAAGGCATTATGATTAGAATGAAAAAAAAAATTATCCAAAAGTGAAATCACCAAGATACGAAATGTGAAATTAGGATAACTAAAATCTTGAATCCTATTTTAAGAAAGACAACGTGAAAGAACTGTTTTTCAATATCATACATTTCAAAGCTTTATTAAGTTCATAATCTTTCTAGATATTATGATAGTGAAAAAATAATATAAAAGATTTTTCTACTGTATTTACGCTGTATTTCTGGTATTTTAAAAACTATCGGATCACTTTTCAATTTTTTTTTTTTTGCATTAAGCTATCTTGAGTTTTCGTGACTGCAGTTTAAAAAAAAATGGTATCTGTGTACTGATAAGGCATAATTGAATGCTTAGGTAAATATGATTGAACAGCTTACATGCAGATTTCCAGAAACATCGTTTTTTTAAACTTCATGCAATTGCAATTTATCCTATTTTACTTTTTGTTAATCAATTACTCGTATCGAGAAAAGAAGTATATTTAGCGTGAATTCAACATTATGGCAAAGAACTAGGGCATCAGATTTATTAAGTGCCAGGGGAAAAATAATCATATAAGGATATAAGATAAATTAATTGAAAAAGGATATAAATAAATATGCATTTTTGTACTAGAAAAACAACAAATCCTTCGACAAAATTAATTTCATAGCGATGTAGAAAAAACATATTCTATTTCCAGAATTATTCAAAAAAGTTTCTTGCAACATCCATATCGATGAAATAATAGAAAAAAGTCCATATACTGTAAATGCACTAGAATATGTAAAATAAAGGACCATTATAATCCACTTGATGTTAGTGAATACTTTCACAAATTTCCTGTGACCGGATATTGATGCAAAAACTCGTTTAATTAATTTCTACCTTGGGTAAAAAAAAAAAAAAAAATACAAAAAATAAGGCAATTCTACAAAGGAAGTAAAAAAAAAAAAAACTCCGTAGTAGAGTAGACAAAGAGATAGAAATATATCATGAAAGCTGAGTGAACTTTTTTGCACTTTCCCCACTCTCTAAACATGAAATGGTGTTTTCATCTCCCATTAGAGCTGAAGAAGTCATACGCATATCAAAAGGGAAAAAGTTGTTTCAGGAATGGATGTAGGAAATGATGAAAGATAACGTTGAGAGAGAGAGAGAGAGAGAGAGAGAGAGAGAGAGAGAGAGAGAGAGAGAGAGTAAACAGAATGATGAGAGGGGAGATGCTATCGCTAAAGTGTCGCGCTGGAGTTTCTGTGTCGATGATGGTGATGAAGATAGCAACGCCAGAGATATTAAGTTTGAGAGATGAATAGGAGCTTCTCTGACGAAATGAGAGAGAGAGAGAGAGAGAGAGAGAGAGAGCGAGAGAGAGAGAGAGAGAGAGAGAGAGAGAGAGAGAGATGGGAAAACCATCCAAGGATGGAGATAAGGAAACCTTTCCTCTAGAGTTTTTTCCCCTCTCTTAGGGGACTTAAATGACAGTGTGTTGTAAAAGCGGGACGTGCATAATAAAGCTAGCTTTTCCCTCTTATGCCTTCCACTATAAAGAGTGGAGGGCCGGGAATAAGTGATAAGGGGACAGAGCACAACGAAAGATAATTAATAGTTTTTGGCCTCGAAGGTGGATTTCTGTTCTTTTGTCTTTATAATGTAACTAAAAATGGCTTCCAAATAATTTGTCTTTGATATATATTATTAAAGTTAATGCTGTCTCATTTTAGTATTAATCACTTTCGTTCTGTATAATAAGTAGATTTTAACAATATTGATGGGACGCATACACAAATACATACATGCATTCTCACACGAGTATTTGTATTTATAAATGTGTGTATAAGTATCTAACACATTTTTGTAAAGCACTCTCTCTCGTATATATAATTTATATATATATATATATATATATATATATATATATATATATATAATATATATATATATACATATATATATATATATATATATATATAGTATATAAATAGATATATATACATATATATATATATATATATATATATATGTATATATACATATATAGTCCTATTATTTGTCTTCATATAAATTCTCTTTAATAACAATATGCGATATTATATTATGATTATTTGAACTATCAACAGCCCGAGCTATTTCTAACAATACAAGATTGACTGACTGCATGTCTTTTTATACTTTCACGCAAGTACAGTTGTAGTAGCTCTTCTACTTTAGAAAATGCCAAGAAAATTTATTGCTTACTGATACTGAAAAATGTCTACGATCTCATGACTGTTGTAAGTCCATTAGAGTATAAAACTACTTAATTTTCCTAAACAAACGTATCACTTACCCCATTTTCTCTCATGATTTCTGCTATAGAAAAATTAGCGTAATATGTATCTTTCTCTGTTTAATAATAAATGAAAACAATAATTAGTAGAAAATTTTCTTCAATATTAATCCATTCAGCAAGATATTCTTAAGTGCTAAACATATAAGGTTTAGATACACTTTCATTAATAAAGCCGTCTATAATTTTACATATTACATCCTCTCAGTATATCTTTTAATATAGGAAATCCGCTCTAGAATATCATTTCTATTTTTAAAGCCTTGGTTACACAGTAGCGTATAGCTAAGGGGATAAAACAGTGGGAGGCACTTTTGAAAATGGCCCCTGGGCCTTCAAGAGAGAGGGAGCATCCAAGGCAGGGTCAGAAAATAAAAGTATGTAAATATTCATTTAAAATTACCATGTTATTTCCAAAGTATGTATAAAACCAACCTCAATAGTATCATCTTGCAAAGAATAAAACTGCACCTAAAAGTAATTGTTTATTTTTCCATTAGTGGGCCCTCCCCACCAGCTACTCGGGCTTCGCTCGCCTCCCACCACGGTAAGGAAGGGAGGGGGTGGGCTCTTTAGAAACTACTGCACCCCACCCCCAACCAATATCTCTAGCTGCGCCCCTGCCTTGGAACTTTTGCTTTAGAAGTATGCATTACTTAAAAATATCAGTTGTTTTTTTAAACATAAATGTCTGATAAATTTTCTTCTATTTCTAAAACGTTTCTATAGTGAACATCATCTTTAATATATACTCTATGGATCTATCAATGAAGAATCACTAGTCCATCCATAGTCTGACTTATCATTCCTTATTCGAAGAAGAAGAAGAAGAAGAAGAAGAAGAAGAAGAAGAAGAAGAAGAAGAAGAAAGAGCTTCTGCAGATAAAATATAATGACCCAATTCTTTTTTTCTTATTTCCCCATTTCGTCTCTTGATCTTAGCACTTGGTCTGTTGTAATCAACAGTAACATAATACATTTCGTTATCTTATCTTGATACTATACCCTAAGAGGACTTGTGTTTCTTTACGACTTAAATTTTAAGGAGACTTTCTTCAAATACATATTTCATCTTTCTTTTGTTAGTTCTAGTAATTAGTAGTACATGCAATTGCATTATTTCCTCTTTCAATGAAATATAAAGAGTCATCCAAAAAAACAACCAACGCTGAAATATGTGGTCCGTGTGACTACGTAAGATTATTATTCATTAAACTACTTAATTATATAAACGTCTTTTTTTTTGTGCATCTAAGAAATTTTCAGCTTCGCCTTTTGCTACAATGCTCCTTTTACTGTTGCCTGTAAGTCAATTGTATATACACACAGAACCTAACACACACACTTATATATATATATATATATATATATGTGTGTGTGTGTGTGTGTGTGTGTGTGTGTGTGTATGTATGTATGTATGTATGTAAAGGGTAAAGGTGCTAGGTTTCAGATCCAATTTCTTTTGGAGATGGTAATTAAAATGCCAGCCGGATAAGCCCAAGTCTTAACGTGATGCCCAACCACAGAAGCAAACAGCTTAAAATCAGGAGCCCAAACGGGACTCAATCTGCCGTCCATGCGAATTCTAGGTAAGCGCGTTATCACTCACAAGAGAAATTTATTCGAATGCTAATCATTGTAAAAGGGAATTAAAGTTTTACGAAATGATACAATTAAAGATTACCATTTATTTACAGATTATGTGGTTGACATCGGATGAGCCAAATGCTCTCAGAGGCTCTGCTTTTATGTCAGAGTCTATTTAGGACTATAGGTCCTTGCCTCAGTCTTAGAGGCTTAGATGAATGAGTGCACCAGACCTGCATGGCATCGAGCCCTATACTCTGAGGACTCTGGTGGTAAAACAGCTTTTTGAACACAACACATTTAATCGCACCAAGATGTCTCTTCCTCTCTGTCTTTCAACCATTTTCTTTCTATTACTTATTACAATTTTTTATGATTTTTGACATTTGCTAGTTAAAAGTTTCGAAAGACTAATAAATAGTCCCTATTTTAAATTCAAAAAACTTAATCTAACTGCTGAATTTCATTGTTAATTTGTAACAAAATCATTGTCATTTCGAAGTGTTAAATCTGATGTACACAAACACCAAAAGAATCTTTTTTTTAATACATAACTCTAAACACACACATACAAAAAAAAACTCGTTTATAAAATAATCTGATCTTTCCATAAAATGGAACGAAAGAAAAAGAGAAAGCCATTTGGCAAAGTGAAGTCACATATGAAATATCACCCATGATGTTGACGTAATAATATTGGAAAGTTGATGGTCTGGGACGTAAATACAACCATATCACAAACCGCGAACACTAATCCACTTAGAAGGATAGATAGTAATCTAATAAAAGCGGTAGGGAGAGACGAGAGGGAGAGAGAAACTCGGTGGGCGAGAGAAACCAAGAATACTAATAAAGTGAAGGGGAGAGGGAGGAGGGGCAACACACCAGATAGGATGGAGTGAGACAATAAAAAGTGATTGCTCGGTAGATATTTCGACAGATAGTGAATGAGGAATAACGCTTGGGACAAGACATAGTTTATGAGCCATGATAAAGCCAAGAGGCGTCGGATATGGCCGGGGGAGAGGCGTCGGAAATGGGTGGGACTGGGGGTAGGAGAGGTGCCATCCAGAGTGCCGCTAACTAAAAAGATAATGTTTTGTGGCCCTCAAATGGAAAAAGTTTTTCCCCCTCTTATCTGCATGGCAGACGAATGAGATGCTGGAGCAGAGATGGAATGGTGACGAGGCCAGATGAGAGGGACGACTTCATTTCTTTTGTTGGTGGAACAGTTTCACATAGATGGGCTTTGATTCATTATACTTATACGATTTTCGATTGTCAAATTCTCTCTGTATAATACTCTCTCTCTCTCTTTATATATATATATATATATATATATAGTGTTAATATACATATATACATACATATATATACATATATACATATATATGTATATATATACTTTATATATATATATATATATATATATACATACATACATGGATGTATATCGACATACTAGGATTGAGCCCTAGTCTTTTTATCACTAAGAATCGTGATTTTATTTACCAAATAACCCACAAATACTCGTTCTGCCACGGAATACTAGACCCACCGGGAAATATCTTTAGTAATTAACATTTCTCCTTGTTCAAGAATTCGAATCCTACCGCCGATAGAAGTAAGTGTAAACAGTAAGCCTTATCCATCCTGATGTAATGATGTAATTAACGATTTTCATTTTAAGTAAAAATGTGGAAGTCAACAGGCTTAATTAAATAAAGCAGAGTCAGCATCAATTCTTATCTCTTTTTACAGTTGGATGAGCTAACTCACACCGTTTACACTTATTTCTGTTGTCGCATAGATTCGAACCCTTGACTGGGAAGAAATATAACCGTTAAAGGAATTTCCCTATGGGTCTGCGATCCTATACAATAAAGATCAATTGCCTGGCTCTATATATATATATATATATATATATGTATTTATATATCCATATATACATATATGTGTATATATACATATACGTGTATATATATATATATATATATATGTATATATATATATGTGTGTGTACATATAGATAGATAGATAGATAGATAAATAATTGTTCCCTATCACACTAAGCGGTATTGTCAAATGTATGACTAATCGGTCCGGTGTGTGTATATATATATATATATATATATGTATATATATATATATATTGTATACTGTATTTTATATATACATATATATATATATATATATATTGTGTATTGTTTTGTACATTTATACAGTATATATATATATATATATATATATTGTGTATTGTTTTGTACATTTATACAGTATATATATATATATATGTGTGTGTGTGTGTATATATATATATATATATATATGTATATATATATATATAACCTAATCTCTCAATCACTGTTCTTATATGAGCCTTCCATTTGCTTACCTTAGATACATCTTTCACAGGAAGACTCACGAGCCTTTTCATTTGCTCTTCTTTTGTAATCTTTCATTTACTCATCGTTGCTGAAACTTCCATATACTGCACTGTCTTTTTATTCTAATTCTATTGGCTCTCCTTTTACGAACCTTGGGATTTGGGTCCTGTACTCACCCCAGCGGCCCTCTCATGAAAAAATTTAGGAATTCCCAATTGATTGGATTATGTATAAATTCACTCATCTGTGTATTAAAATCAACGGAAGAAAAAACAATTTGAATTTTGTGAATAAATAGTAGTTTCTTTTCCTATGCCGTGAGGGCGAACTTCTTAATATTTGCTCTTTCGTGAGTCAGTCATTCGCTGTCCTTTCAAGAACTTCTCGTTGATATAATTAGCTTAACGTTTGTTTTAGCTTCCTTCTTTTATGAACTTATGAGGCCTTTTACAGACTTTGATTTTCAGTTATTTGATGAACCTTAATTTGCTTTTGTTTCAAATCTTATTGTTTGTTCCTTATCTGAAATCTTTTATTTTCTGTTCGCTCGTTAACCATTTACTTTTTTTTAACAAGAAATTTACATTTTTTTACCTATTACAACTTATCTGTCAGCAGCCGTTTAATGAAAAATATCTCCCTTTTTTATTTTGGTTGAAGCTTTTATTGTGGATTGTTTTGATGGTCTTAGAAATATATATTTCCTAATAATTTTTATACTATTGTTTGTGAACCATACACTTTTTGCATAACCTTCGGTGAAATTTCATTATAATTCGTATAATGAAGATATGAATTGTCCTTATAAATAAATGATATTGATATCTTTATATACTCTACTTTATGGCTTTTATTAACTTTTGACTATAAGTTCAGATTAAATTCTAAGAGTTTAAGATAAGCAGAATTTGAAGGGCAAATACCTCCAAAATAGTTAGTCTTGTGGAATTTTACCTATTTATGGTTTGGACTCTGAACTTTTTCTCTCATCTTTGAAATGTCAAACTAAGTTTCAACTTTTTTACTTGACATTCAAGGATACCGTAACAGCATTCCCTAATGAATGCTTTAAATATCGCAAATTCTTTTGATGAATTGCTGAAATATTACCATGCATATTAATAAATTACCATTATTTATATAATACTTTCCTAATAAATCATCTGCCAGTAGCTTTTGTACTAAATGATATAAGGTTCTTATTCCAACATTGACAATTAGTCTCATGTAAAAAAGTATACAAATAAATACACATACATACATTCATAATAACACACACACACACACACACACACATATATATATATATATATATATATATATATATATAATATATATATATATATAAATATATATATATATATATATATATATATGTATATATAATATATATATATATTATAAATATATATATATATGTGTGTGTGTATTTATATATATGTAAGAAAATTTGCATGTATAGATTGGCATAGAAAGACCATAAACAGGCGGGAGTGGAAGGACATGTCTAAGTCCTTTGTCCTTCAGTGAACTAGTTACGGCTAATGATGATGATGATGGCATATACAAACCCACACGCACATACACACACACTAAACACACCCATAAACACACTAAACACTTACATACACACACATACATATATATATCACTTGGGCCTGATACTTTACGTTTGTAATGAATATAGATAGTTTCTCTCCCGGGACAAACTGGCCTCCAGATAGTTTTCTTCCCATAGGAGAGTCACGAAGGGATTAAAAACACGTGTCGACATTAAATAATAAATGGAGAAACTTAAAGGCATTTTTTTTAATTACTTTGAAAACTGTCTGGAGGACAGTTTGTCGGAGAGAAACTATCTTCGATTTTTGAACGCCACCAAGACATTGTCTATTCATCATGTACTGTATACACACACACATATATATACTGTATATATATATATATATATATACATATATATATGTGTGTGTATGCATATAAATGTTCATATATATATATATATATATATATGACCATTTATATGCATATATATACACATATACATATATATATATATATATATATGTGTGTGTGTGTGTGTGTGTGTGTGTTATATATGCATTTAAATGTTTATATATATATATATATATATATATACAGTATATATATATTTATATATGCGTGTCATCCCCGTTGCATAAATGGAATCATAAGCCTCGTCGTAAAATGTAGAGGGCTTGAAAAAAACGTCAGATCAATTAAAAATTGATCTGAAATAATTTTCATTTCAAAGAATTTTAAAGCTTTTATTTATCCATTTTTGTAAATCCACTTCGAAGTATCCAAATATCTTTTAATCTTAACATTTTCATCATCATGCCTTTTATATTGAAATATAATTCCATCGCTCCACCAATTTAGTTCTGTCGAGAGTCACGTAAAAAATTAATTCGAAACACGTGTCGAAACCAAATAATAAATGCGGAAACTTAAATGCAATTTTCTCGTTATTCTGAAAACTAACTAAAGGATAGTTTTTTCCCGAAGAGAAGCTACCTAAAATTTTTGGACGCCATCAAAATATTGATAATTCATTACACACACACACACACACACACACACACATATATATATATATATATATATATATATATAAATATATATGTTTATATATATACGTATACTGTATATATATATATATATATATACACACACACACACACATATATATATATATATATATACATATATATATATGTATAATATATATATATATATATATATAGCCTGACCTGCTTTATGCTTCTTCGTCATAGTGTTCTACCTTTGCATTCTTGAAAGTGGCACAGAGAGAGAGAGAGAGAGAGAGAGAGAGAGAGAGAGAGAGATGTTTGTATGTATACGTATATACTTTCCGTTTATATCAAAAGTAAATCTCATAAAAAAAAATGAGTATGCACGTCAAATAATATAATATAGTCATAAAGCTTGCTCTTTACTTTCTGTACAAATCCAATTTAAAACTTCGTTATCATAAGCATTTATCAACGAGTTCTCTACGTCACCCCTAGTAGTTTTACAATTAAGTACTGAATGAAATTCCATATTGGGGCAATGTAGGATCTTATGCAAACACGTTATTCTATTCTGAATCACGTAG
>NC_090751.1:41303036-41313036 GCF_036898095.1 Palaemon carinicauda
TAACTGATTCCGACGTAAGATGTAAGGCACTTCTACTCTTCCATCTTTGTAAATTACATTCTATACGGAATAGATTATGTAATTTATAAATTTTGCCGTATTTTATAATAATCTATGAAATATAGCCTTTTCGATATAATTTCTTTACTAAAGAGCAATACACACACACTCATATATATATATATATATATATATATGTGTGTGTGTGTGTATACATATATATATATATTTATATATATATATATATATATATGTGTGTGTGTGTGTGTGTGTGTGTGTACATTAGTGCGCATGTGTGCTTTGTGCAAGTATGAAGGTTATGTATTAATCTATATGGATGACTATGCCTACCTACGTATGCCAGGATATTTCTTTGTATGTAAGTAAGTATCTACTTATCTATATATAATAATACATAGCTAAAGAAATAGAAACACCTTTACAACCAACACTGGAAGGAATAATGAAATCTTTGTATTCATTTGACTTGAAAACAAGCGATAAAACTCGAGGCCAATATCTTTCCATTGGAGGAAAAGTTAGATTTCCCGCCATAAACTGGACCAAGATCGTTCCGTTTACGCGACACGGAAGTATCCATATCCAGTTTACCACACATAAACTCCCATTTGATGAGCCGAAATATAAAAGTCACGGCGAGAAGTAACCATCTCGATATCAAGGAAATTCCAGTGATTGTTGACAGCCGCAGGAAAGCCATTCGTATTTTAGAGATCATTAGAACAAAAGCGTTTAGTAATTTCGGTTTTATTTTACCGTCGGTCTCTTGACTAATAAGATCTTGTCGCACCTACACCAAGGTAGGTATTATATTTTATAGATGCCTGCAACTTAGCCGTAACGCCTGAGAATGATATTCGAATCTATTGCAATTTTGAACTTGCTCTCGAGAAATCTGATGATAACAAGGTTATTATTAGATTGTTTGAAATAAGACAAGGGAACTTAGAGCCTATCGGGTTAATCAGTTTACATAGGTTATAATATAATATTATCAGCTATGGTGGCACTATGCTGAGTGGCAAGGCAAAGGACTTACGTCTGGAAACTTATGTATTGCTCCTGGCATGCTTCCCATCAGTCGACTCATATGTATATGGTTACGAACAGTGCCACCATCTGATGGAAATACCGACGTCAATGACCTTAGATGTCAGGATGCCTAAAAACTTTAAATCAATCAATCTGATGGAAATAGGACAAAGGGCGCGTGGCAAGCAACCTCAGTCTCAAAGGCTTGCTGAGAAACTGGAAGGAGGGTTCCTTCTGGTTCATCTTCCTCCAAAAATAATTAAGGCGTATATTAAAAAAAGAAAAAAAGAAACACGCAATTGGGACATTTCATTATTACAATTATTCCACACCTATATTTTCTAACGTTTATACATTAAAACCCAAAATAAAAAATCTTCGATTAACCTTTTGCTCCTAATTTAGCTTTAAACGCCGAGTTTTTAGAATAAATGTATATATATATATATATATATATACACACATATATATACATATATATATATATATATATACACATGTCTTAAATATGTGCACTTACACATATTTATGCATGAACATATATATGTATATATATATATATATATATATACATATATATATATATATATATATACATATATATATATATATATATGAGAGAGAGAGAGAGAGAGAGAGAGAGAGACGCCCTAAGTTTTTTTTTTTTTTTTATCAAATATGTATACTGCGTACATGCGTCGAATATCAAACAAGCTTAGATATGAGGTGGAACATATCAGATAGAAATCTGTAAGTACAATTATTTCCTTTTTTAACAGATTTTGTTGTCTGTGATTCTCTGTATGTCATTCATCATTCACAAACATGGAAACTTGCCTAAAAATTATTTGGGTCATCAAATTAAAAATGTTAATTTTCTTTACTAGAATAAATGAATTTGTGACTATGACAGTAAACGACAATCATTATCAACATTAATGCTGTTAGTTGATGTTTTCGTATTTTTCGTATACATTGGAGAAGCTTGATCCCATTTTTTTTAATTACAGATACATTTCCAGTAAACGAAGTCGGCTAATAAAGATTTCGTTTGAAAAAGATGGCTCGAAATCACCTTGGAATTTCAACATTTCTTTTCACTCTGTTACTAAATCGAGAAAAACTTATTATGTAATAGTATGGTGATTATTTCTTGTTTCATATGCAGATATGATAATTTTGAAATCTAACCAAGGGCATCAGTGAAACGAGCTGTATTCATTGGATTTTTTTTTTTTTTTTTTTTTTTTTTAGATTTATGAATAATATTGAACATACGAATCCATAAAAACTTTTTTCTAGTTATGGATGATGATGATTTGGTACTTCAGCTTCGAATCATAGTAACCACTTAATATAAACCCTCATATTAAAATTTTCAAATAACAGTTTAAAACCTACATCTATTATGATTTTTGTTCAACAAAGAAAAAGATAACAGTGAAAGTATGAGATACAAAGGAAAGTTTCTATACCAGGAAAGATCTCAAATCGGTTCAGAGGAAAATCGCAAGAGTTTATATAGAAAGATATCTCGCAGTTTCTGCAGAGCGGCTTAGTCGTCTTAGGTTTTGAGAAATCGGGAAATGCATTTCCATGACAACCTTACAAAATTCAACAAGACTTTGTATTCATTTGTGTCTGGAGATGTTTGCATGAGGCTTTCGTTACTCCTTGAAAATTGTGGTTAATTAGGATTTCTTAAGTCATTGTTTATGATGCAGACACCCAATGTTGCAAAATAATTCTATTACAAATCGTCATTCTAGAAATAAATACGACGATAACAGAAACTTAGAAGATTTAGATCACAGTACGAGATACTTCCCAACAGCAAAGCGGCTATATCTTTGAATTAAAACCTGTCCTTACCATTGTATTAAACGCAAGTACAGCTTGGAAAAATCGTTTCCAGAGAGACTATTGGACCATCTTCCCCTCGAGACGACCTCGCACACCAAACCAATGACTTTTCGTACTCGCGTTACGTTCGCTTTCGCATGATCCTCTCGCCAAGCTCTCCCGACCGGGTTTTGGGCTTCCCGGCTTCTCTTTTCATGATGGCTGGTTTCCAACGAGGTCAGGGGATTTCGAAGATGGTCTTTAGCGTGAGATATTCGCTCTTGCATGCGGCATTAGCGATGAGTAACACGATACCTCCTCCGGAGAAACTCGGATATTCTCAATGCTGCTGAAAATCAGACGCGGTTACGAGTGGATTTTACCGATTTGAAAGAAATCATTCTCTATTTTATTGTCATTATTATTGTTACTGAAAATTTCACTAATCTTTACCATTTTGTTTAATTTTTCAAAGTAAACAAATGTAATTATTTTTTACATAGAAAGAACTTATCAACAAATAACCGAAAAATAGCACCAATTTAATTACCAATGTATAGATCATAATAAAAAACTATTTCTACTGTTTCTCAATAGTTTTGAAAATATTTCCTTCTCTTTATATTTTCTCTGAAATGGAACTTGAAGACTTAAATAGGCGTATGATAGAAATATGGAATTTCACTTTTACCTAGATGTGGCCATCTTTTCTTCTTGAAACAAGTCAACTTAAGGAATAGATATTTGTTTGAGGCTCGAGGTGAGGGTGGCAGGTTCATCCTTGCCAAGATTCTTGGAAATGATGTGTCCTACCATGCAAGTGGCATTTTTAGATTTATTTCAGAAGCAGGTCTTCTGAAAAATATCTAACTTTTATGACATTCAACTTTTATGATTTTAATTGAATACTCTTTTATTTTTTATTTTATTTTATTTTTTTATTTTTGTATACATAAATTAAGTGTTACCGGCGTCAATGACCTTAGATGTCAGGATGCCTGAAAACTTTAAATCAATCAATCAATCAATCAATCTTGAAACAAGTTATAAACTAAGTCGAAAATAATTGCAGTCATCAAAGTTTCAACTTGCTCTTATTGCACATAGGGATAACATCTTGCCCGAATCTTTAAAATAAACTCTATTTTCGTCAGATTATGATACCAGAATTCGTGAAACAACTGTTGTTACTCCACAACTTTCTCGAAGACGAATTTCATGCATCACCCATAATCCATATAATTATTAAGCTATTTTTTCATTACGATAAATATCATGAAACATCTTTCGTGAGAAAATAAACATTTCTAATAGATATGATAGAGAAGGTTGCTGTTTTGCTTTCAATCAACTGTGTCATATTCTTAGTTATAAAAGAAATACTTCAACAGATGGGTAATTCAATGTAGAATAATACTTTCATAATAGAAAATCTAAAAAAAAATATGTAAACTATACTATTCAAACAATGAGGACGATATATGGGGTAGTATAAGTGGTGAATTATGTATAAAGTTATAGGGAAATAAAACCACGCAGCTTTGAGAAAATAAGATATTAAATGGTATGAATCTCAAGAATTTTTTTTTTTTTTTTTTTTTTTTTTTGCCTTATCGAATCTTGGTGAGTAAAATAGTTGACATATTGAGGTATTTTTTAATTGGTGTAATAAGATTATGGGGGCTCCGGTTGTGCAGCAAATAACTCACTATAATAATAGCAACAACAACAATAATATTAACAATAGCAATATTCATGTTAAAGCCGAGCTACGCAAATGTTGTTTGGCAGTGAAAATATTTGATCTTATTATTGATTGTTCAACCAATTTTACGGGTTTAATATTACAGTTCAAATCTTGCTAGAAAATAGTTTTCAAAGGGGGCAAATCAGTAACTACACTCTTAGTTTGTCGGCTGGATAAGTTCAGTTAATTCGTGTTTTCAACCTGCATAATGATATACTGTACACTAAACCATTTTTAATATACACTGTTGAGACTGAAACCTACAATATATGCGTTTTCAAAGATAAAAACAACAACAACAGCAACAGCAACAATAACACCAATAATAATAATAATAATAATAATAATAATAATAATAATAATAATAATAATAATAATAACAATGTGATTAAAATGATCGAATGGATGGTGGACAAGTTTTACTTTGTATAAAGTGTAATGAAAACTTATGTTTACACAAATACATTGTTTATTTTAGTAATGATGATATGGCTAATAAAAAACACAGAAGGTGACATACAACCTTATACAATAATGTAAAACACTACTCTAATGTATATCTAAAAAAACTTCAGCATCAACACAAAAATATGTAATGAATAAAATATATGTTGTTGATAAAGGGATGAATTTGCAGTCTAGCCTAATAAAATATATTTCACCGGATAAATTCATTAATAATTCTAAGCAATTTTTATGGAAGAGATCAAACGTCTGCTTCCAAAGAATAACTGTAAAATTTCCCCTAACACCAGCGGTCCGGTTGGCTAAATATTGCAAATAACGCTTGCATAATTTCATTAGCAATGAAATCTGAATTGCTCAGTCATTTCGAAATCAGAGAGAAATAACCGGCATGTCAATCATGGTAAAGGAATTATTATTCTAATATTTTTGAGAGAGAGAGAGAGAGAGAGAGAGAGAGAGAGAGAGAGAGAGAGTTCTAAGAAGAGATTGCGTGACCTAGATAAAAGATAGGTTTTCTAACTTTCAAAAATGTTATGCTTAGCTCTGGGTTTTAAAACATGGTCGTTTGTAAAGGCATAAACTACTGTAAATACAACAGTACCGGTATTATTATTGTATCTGCTAAGACCTTAGCAGTAGAGCACCAAATTGCTAATTATCCCCATCCTCTACTCATTATAATTTTCATTACTTCATTTCTGTTGCTATTTGTGAAGGAAATTGCTAAAAAACAATGGCACGTGAACTTGATGTTCCTGGCTGTCTGGCCACAACTTAACTCTCAGGAAATTACAAATTTCACAATAAATGTCAGAGATATGTTTTCTCAGCTAATAACCGTTAGTTCAATTACATTTGGGGGTCAGTAGGGGAGTGTCGCCAAATAGTGACAAATGTACTGAAATCTGCGAGACAATCAAGTAATTCACAGTTTTTTTTACCTAATTTTCGATTACCTTTCTATGGAACCTTAAGATAATTAATATGTTTCATGGTATGGCACGTATTGTTAGTAAAAACTACGCAGAATAACAATATTTTTACATCCTGAAAGGCATAATAACGAAGACTCCTCTAGCTCCCTCCCTTACATCACAACGGGTTTTACTTTACCGCCAATAGATGGCATCAGAGGCACCTTGTCCCAACTAATATAGTCTATTATTTGACGACCACGTGTGTCAAAAAAGGGTGCTAGTTAGGTAGAGGCTAGAGAATTGGTAGTTGGTAAATTGTCCAACGATCGTTTCCTTATTAGGAATAAATATTTTTATCAGCAAACGGTGTGAAATTTTAATATGATATCGGAAATAACCTGAGTTTACTTATAAAAGTGTTAAGTATTTCCTTTCCTCAACAGAATACATGGATGGTGAGTCATGTCCATGTACAAGTGGCTAAGGTAACAATCATCAGCATAGTTAAGGTTGGTGGGACGAGTTTGGAACAACGATGCCAAATTGAATTTTCTTGAATGGTGAATAATATTCATTACAGAATCAAATCATTTAAGGAGTAGTGCCAGAAGGTTCATAACTATGGTGTAATTTGATATTCCCATAATCAGCTTAATTAACACAGACAAATCGAATATTGGAAAAGAAAATGGTCACATTTCTGTGTCTTCGCCAACGCGTGACTGCGTTGCGTCATCCTCCTACGAATTTGCTTGTTAAGAAGGGCGTTCCAGAGTTATAAAATAAAAATTATCATTTCCTTTGTAAATATATGCATGTCGGTAAATCTGTTTCTTTGATTAATATAGGATAAAAGA
This sequence comes from Palaemon carinicauda, assembly GCF_036898095.1. Taxonomy (NCBI): domain Eukaryota; kingdom Metazoa; phylum Arthropoda; class Malacostraca; order Decapoda; family Palaemonidae; genus Palaemon; species Palaemon carinicauda. Next base: position 41,309,921 of record NC_090751.1, read on the forward strand.
ATCCACTATGTTTATATAGATCAGATTTTGGAGAGACGGAAATGTAAGCATCCATGATTATAATGTCTCCGGGATTAATGATAATATAAATAAAGTTTTGCTCTCTACAATAGTTTGTTTCAAAGGAAAGGTTTCTTCTGTAACATATCAAAGTCAGTTTAAATCATAGCTAATAAATCACAAGAAAGGTTTCCATATTCTACATTTATGATTCGATGGAAAGGTTAACAAAGATGATAGGTTGATGGGTGTCAAGAAAGGTTAATCAAGAGTTTCTTCAAAGTATTAAAACGGTTTTTCAAATAAGTTACAAATACCCTATGATCAATAGAAATGGAAATAAAGGTTAGGCTGGTCTAAACAGTCAGATGTTTATTTTTATATCTGTCGGTCATAGGTTCAAGTCCTTGGCGTGGCAAAAATATTCATCATTAAAGAAATTTTCCTAAGCGTTTGAGACCCTAAGGCAAAACGAATTCGATGATAAGGAGTATTTGTAACTTATTTGAAGAATTTAAATATATATATCTAGTATATATCTATATCTATCTAACTATCTATATATATGTATATATATATATATATATATATATATATATATATATATATATATATATATATATATATATATATATATATATATATATATATATATGAATGTGCATCACTAACGCTTGCAATTTCAATCAATGTAAATATCAACCACAATTACATTTAATATCGAATTCAACCCTTGGCTATGTATATCCAGTGGAAATTCCTTTATGATAAATGCTTCTGGCTAGGCAAGGATTCGAACCTATGCCTTATGCCGAACCAATGCAGTTTGAAGTGATTCTATAGAACATCATTTGAAGATTTATGACTTCATAATTCTCGATGTAGTCAATCAATTCTCCTCACAGACTCATTATTCTTAGATTTTAATAGATTTACAGTCTAGCAAATAGACTGAGGTGTATATGTTTTATTATACATAATGGCGCCGTACAAATAGGATATGGAAAGTAAATCATTAATAAACAAAATGAAAATTAATCAAGGGAACTAGTGGATGCTACTTACTTCAATATAAAATACTTTTCCTTTCACAGACAAGTTTTTTTTTTTCAGATTTCTCTACGTAGCCTATATAAATAATTTCCCTTTGACACAAAAAATATTTCTATTAAAAAAATTTGTCATGCCATGTTAAAATTACTCGAACGCGAAATTATCACAAGCAAAACTGGAAAGAAAAAGTAAGATATATTAAACGCAGCAGTAAGTCCTAATGGACACCAATAGTGGAAATGGAAGGTCAAAAAAATGTGATTGATTCCTAGAAATTCTGTTTCACCACCTGAGCAGGATATATTACTCTCTACTAACAATGTAACATATTCATTTCCATTAAATGTTTTATATATCATGTCAATATATATAATCATACACACATAGGCTCATGCACAAACACATACACATATTTACAATATATAACGTCGGGACAACATTTTGTAATAGAAAAACAGTAAATGATGTGCTTTCAATGAATTTACCCTTTATTTCCGTCGAAAATAAACTGTTCTTACGTGTTTCCCCATCCTCTTTTCCAACGGACACAGGTGGGAGCTGAGAGTTTTGAGTGGAGACAAACAGGAAAATACTTGATTATTTACGACTGAAATGAAGTAAAATTTTTTGCTTTCACATTATTTACTATAGGATAAACTTTCTTCTATAGAAAATGTTGTCCCGTCGTAAGTTATATAAATTTTGGGATACATTCAAAAGGACATAAAACTTAACACACCACACCTAACCCACCTATAGTCCATTTCTTTTAGCGATGCATATTTGCACTGACTCGCGGCGTTGCCCTTTTAGCTCGGAAAAGTTTCCTGATCGCTGATTGGTTAGAATTATCTTGTCCAACCAATCAGCGATCCGGAAACTTTTCCGAGCTAAAAGGGCACCGCTGCGAGTCGGTGCAAATATGCATCGTTAAAAGAAATGGACTATAGTAGTTCCAATAAGCCCCTCAGATCCCCCTTCCCAGGTCACAAACCTGCCCAGGTCAAAGACCTAGTCGAGGGGCAAACCACCCAGGACCCCTCTACCAAGGTCACACGAACGACCAGGAGCAACTACAAGCTAATCATAGAATGTCAACCAACAAATGAAAAATATCTCAGGAGCATTGAATGCAGATATTCTGTGTAATTTTCCATGGATTTATTATGCAGTCAAGAGAATAATCTATAGAGAAGAAAAGGTTAATTTTACCATTATTTATTGATTCACAAGTAAATTTCCCCACCTAAAACACCCGGGTCCCACTGGGTGGCCCCCATTGCCGGAGGGTATATCTAGGTATATCTCGCTAGTTATTTGCAACACCAATAAAAGTAATTTTCGAAGAAAACGGGAGGTTTTTTTTCATAGATTTTTTTTTCTTTTAATTGGGAACTGTTGTCCACACCGGAAATGTAGTACAGTAATACCATATATTGTATGTACTGTATACATATATGAGCCATGTACACATTTCCTTTTACGTTCGATACACAATTTATTTTGCTAATAGTGGTAGAATTGTACTTTTATGTTACCCTCATCATAATCATCATTATTACTATTATTATTATTATTATTATTAGTAGTAGTAGTAGTAGTAGTAGTAGTAGTAGTAGTAGTAGTAGTAGTAGTAGTAGTAGTAGTAGTAGTAGTAGTATACTTATATTAAAAAGGAAGAAAAGAATAACATTAACGTTGATTTGGGCTAAAGAATCGTTAATTTGCAAAACAATCTTCTATCGAATAAAAGGTCACTTTTGACAATAAAGAAAATGGTACTGGACCAGCAATAAAGAAGTGAAAGTAAAAGATATATATTAATTCCTAATAGAGATTCTTAATAAAAAAAAATTACGGCGGTCTTCAAATCACACTAAAATACACAAAATACGTAATGAGTAATAAAAGTACGTAAGGTTGACCATTCTGAAAATAGCTTTTAAATCAAAATAGGATATTATATGATTTCCATGGGTTGTATTTTTTTCGAACTCCTTTGGATTATGGGTCAAAATATCGGTCAAAATATTCTAGAAAGTTGAGTGAAAATTTCGATTTAC
>NC_090751.1:41315536-41323036 GCF_036898095.1 Palaemon carinicauda
TTATTATTATTATTATTATTATTATTATTATTATTATTATTATTATTATTATTACTTGCTAAGCTACAACCCTAGTTGGAAAAGCAGGATGCTATAATCCCCGGGGGCCCCAACAGGGAAAATAGCCGAGGAAAGGAAACAAGGAAAAATAAAATATTTTAATAACAGCAAAAATACCTAAACAAATATTTCCAATATAAACTATAAAAACTTTAACTGAACTAGAGGAAGAGAAATTAGATAGAATAGTGGGCCCAAGTATATAATACTATTTTTGTTTTATAGTAAGCAAAGTGTAAAAGAACAAGATTAATAAATAAAATATTAAAAAAAAAATATGCTGATTAAGAAGAAAAATCTTCTTTCTAAAGAAAGGTGGCTTTCAAAGAGTTTGAGAAAACAAAACATGAAGGAAAAGTTAATGGAAGAATTTGCAGCATAAAAGGCTCCAGCGTTCCGGTAAATTGGCGTTGGAAAGTGTTTTTAAAGTTAACACGTTCAATCTTGATACTTGAAAGATACATTATTCAGGTTTTCATAAAGACGATTTATTTGTTTATTTCATTTCAATCTATAATTGAAATACAGTAATACAATATTAGTATTCTGATGTAACTTTTATTTCCGACTTTTTTTTTATGTACATCTAAGGGTGAATTACAGTCCCCTTTTTGTGGTAGAAAATAGTTGGCATATGTTTCATGACAATAAATGTCATAAGTTTTATACGATAAAATGCCATCTACAGTCAATCAGCTTGATTGCAATCAGCTGATCAACTCACTGAAAAGCGACAGTGAGAAGTTAAAAAGCAATAAATCCAGAAATTTTTTACTATCAATTATCCAGCTTTTGGCTGGATAGCTGCTCAAACAATTGACTAATGAGAGAGGGAGGTGGCTTAGGATTGAAAATAATAACCGCGCCAGGACTCCTCGCTGTTGGGAGGAAGGACGCCGGTGATTGGTACAACACACGAACATACGGTATCGGGGTCTAAGCGATGTCAGACAGGGCAGCCGTTCGGGACTACGATCTACCCCAAAAAGCCAAAGCATAGGCAACCATGCTTACCCCATACAAATGAAAAAAGGCACGTTAATAGAAGAAGAAGAAGAAGAAGAAGAAGAAGAAGAAGAAGAAGAAGAAGAAGAAGAAGAAGAAGCTTCTATTATCAGTTGTCAAGCCTAAGAATAGGTAGCTCTCCGAACCCCTGACTGGATAATAAGACCAAGAGATGTCAAGTAAATGCCTCTTGGTAGGTTTTTTCTTGAGACAAGTAACCAGTGATAAAAAGTGATAAAGAAAGGTATGTTAAGACACTGATAAAGTAATACGAAGCTATTTTGCTTAAACATTATTCTGTTTATTCTTTTGCAATTTGAGGTTGATTTTAATATTCACTGCCAATAGCGCTCAGAAATACCTGCATAGTTGCATATCTAGTTGATAAACTTGCAATACAACATCAGTGCATTACAATAAAGAGATCAGATGTTGCTTCAGAATCTGAAGGTCAAATGAATTTACATGTTCTATAGCTTGCTTCTATTTTACAGAAAGGTTGTCTTTAGAACCAATGGTCTTAGATATACTGTAAGTGCTATCATAATTAATTCTTAGGGTTCATATTCTAAATTTGTTATAAAGATGATATAAATGTGAAATATTTTTCTTCGGAGGTCATTTTCCAATTTTTTCAACAATGAAATGGATTTTAATACATTATCAGCAGAGCAAACGTATATGCAAAGACAAAGACTCTAAAATTTTGTTATTATTCGTTAAGACATCACGATTAAATTTCAAGATGCAGCTCTTATTCATTTCGACAGTTAGCATTATTATTATTATTATTATTATTATTATTATTATTATTATTATTATTATTATTATTATTATTAGCTAAACTACAACCCTAGTTGGAAAAGTAAGATGCTATAAGCCCAAGGGCTCCAACTGGGAAAAATAAACCAGTGAGGGAAGTAAATAAGGAATTAATAAACTATATAAGAAGTAATAAAAGATAAAAAATGAAATATTGAACATTAACAACATTAAAACAGATATTTGATATATAAACTATAAAAGGATTTATGTAAGCCTGTTCAACATGAAGAAATTTGCTGCGAGTCTGAACTTTTGAAGTTCTACTGATTCAACTACCCGATTAGGAAGATCATTTCACAACTTGGTCACAGCTGGAATAAAACTTCTAGAGTACTGTGTAGTACTGAGCCTTAAGATGGAGAAGGCCTGACCATTAGAATTAACCACATACCTAGTATTACGAACAGGAGGGAACTGTCCGGTAAGATGTGAATGTAAACGATGGTCAGAATTCTAAAAAAAATTATGCAACATGCATAATGAACTAATTGAACGACGGTGCCAGACATTAATATCTAGATCAGGAATAAGAAACTTAATAAACCGTAAGTTCTCGTCCAACAAGTTCAGATGAGAATCAGCAGCTGAAGACCAGACAGGAGAACAATACTGGAAACAAGATAAAATGAAAGAATTAAAACACTTCTTCAGAGTAGATTGATCACCAAAAATCTTGAAAGACTTTCCCAATAGGCAGATTTTTTTTTCTTTTTGGTGGGGGGGGGGGGCAATTGAAGAAGACACAGACCTAATGTATTTTTCAAAAGTAAATTTGCTGTCGAGAATCACATCTAAAATTTTAAGCCATACAAAGTTAAAGAAACATTATTATTGCTGAGATCCAGATGTTGAGGAGCCACGGTCCTTGACCTACTTACAATCATACTTTGAGTTTTGTTAGAATTCAACTTCATACCCTATAATTTGCACCATGCACTAATTTTAGCTAGATCTCTATTAAGGGATTCAACAACCCCAGACCTACATTCAGGAGATGGAATTGATGCAAAGATAGTAGCATCATCTGTATATGCAACAAGCTTGTATTCTAGACCAAACCACATATCATGTGATCACAATCAAGGGCTTTCTGTACAGCATTGGAGATTGTAAGAAGGGTATTGCATGCTACAAGGCCTTTACGAAAACCAAATTGCAAACTAGTGAACAGATGATTACCTTCATCAAACCTATTGAGATGTTTTGCCAAAAAACGTTCAAAAACTTTAGATAATATGGGAGTTATGGAAATTGGGCGGTAATCAGTTGGACTTGAGCTACCACAAACACATTTACATATTGGAGTAACATTACCAATTCGCCAACAAGTGCTAAAAGCTCTTCTACTTGGTAACTTGAGCAAAAAACAGATAACTTTGGAGCTAAGAAATCTGCAGTCTTTATATAGAAACAAAAGAAAAATATCATTTGGGTCCACACCTCCATAAGCATCAAGGTACATCAAGAGAGCTTTAATTTCACGAGATCGAAAAGCTAAACTAGTTTTACCACACACACATATCCTTACATGTACATAAAAAAAGTCGACAATGAAAGTAGAAAAGATGGAAACAAATGTCTTTTTTTTAACCTTAGATAATAGAGAAGTGTAAGTACAATCTTGAACGAGTACTCCCGATTAATGTTTTAGAAATCTGGTATGTGTCATAGTCCCTTGTTGGAAAAACATATATAATCTGTTCACTGCAATAAAACTTTAAACAGGAAATATTTGAATATACGACTTAAAATACAATGTCAAGTATATGACAAATATAACAATGGATGAGATCAGAATGGAAAATAATACAAAAATTTTCAACCGGACGTTTAAATAAACAGACACAATACTATTGATGCACGGTGCATTGAGTGATACTACAAATGTTTCATGACAACGTGAAGCTCAACTCCGATAACAGGATGAAACCTTGATGAACATGGGACTAGAGAAATGATCAAAAGCTGTTGGGCTGGGTACATAAAATGCCGTCTCAGTAGGCTTGTCAAGTTTAGTGGTTAGTTTGCGCATGAAATTGAAAGGTTCATATTCAAATGCACATCAATGACATTCAAATAGATTTACGCTCTCGTAATGATATTTTGCAACATCGGGGAAACAAAGCATGCTTCTCAGAGTAGAGTCAGTTTTGAAGCTTTACATACCAGAACCTCTGAGAATGAGGCGATAAGAAGATTAGTGTCGGTATCATAGCATCAAATTGGAGTACTTTAACAACGCTACGCAATCTACCAACAGTGCAAGTCATACCAGTGTAAAGTAGCGGAAATACAAGGACAACCAAACGTGTTTATGGCTTATTAAAACTGGCTTTTGTGAGGTGAACATTGAGCAAAATATTCACAATTACCTTTAAAGCGGCTGTGAAAAAGTATTTAGGAGAAGCAAACTCAAGTTAGTTTCTCTTATTTGTATTTCTAGGGACGGGATACCGTCCAATTGCCCATGTTTGGGAACTTTGCTTATTTTAGGCCCATTACAAAATAAAACTTGTAGGAACAGTAACAATTACATGTTCATACTATCATATATCCACTGTTATCTCACCTAATGTTTTATAACATTTGAATTTAAATTGTATATAAATTGTATATAAAAAGGAGTTTAGAACCCTGGGGAATTACTACGGCAAATAATGAAGGAGAAAATAAAATTACACAGAATTTGGGGGTAAGTTTTATATATGTATATATATATATATATATATATATATATATATATATATATATATATATATATATATATATATATTTACATATATAAATATATATACAGTATATATAAATATGTATATATATATATATATATATGTATATATATATATTTATTTATATATATAAATATATATACAGTATATATAAATATGTATATATATATATATATATATATATATATATATATATATATATATATATATATATATATATATACATACATAATGCTCGTCTTTTTGCACACACAAGATATATATATATATATATATATATATATATATATATATATATATATATATATATATATATATATATATAATTTATATGTATATATATGTAATATATATGTATATATGTGTATATATATGTATATATAAATATATATATATATATATATATATATATATATATATATATATATATATATATATATAATTTATATGTATATATATGTAATATATATGTATATATGTGTATATATATGTATATATAAATATATATATATATATATATAAATTTTTATATATATATATATATATATATATATATATATATATATATATATATATATATATATATATATATATATATATATATATATATATATAATGCGAATGGTAAACGTTAGGTCGCGGTTACATAATTTAGGTTTTCAATATATAGTAGATATATTTTTATTTGAAAATGATAAAACATTCCGAAGGCATTACTAAAATTTCTAGGATTTACAAATACTCTTTTATTTCCTATATTTACTCATGAAAAACAGTACTTAATGTTAAACTATCAAATACAAATTACTGAAAATAAGTCCGGAGGGTCTGTCTTTATTGCGAATTTCAGGGAAATGCTTCCGCGGGAAGAAAGCAAGAAATTTGGATGAAAATTTAACGCACAGGGAAAGATTTAATTTTGATGTTAAGACGCTGGACAAAATGAAGATATAATTATAAAATTAAGTAACCCAACCAATAAAAGACTTCAAGAATCAACGCAATCTCTGATTTTTCAAGCATTACTTATAAATATAAACATATTTTTGCTTATATTCCTTATGTTTACAAAGCTTTCTTCTTTCACTCATTGGTAATGCTAAACAAAATGTAAATGCTCATAACCGTTGGGTAAATTAATAAATGATCCATAGAATTTCCTTCACTCTAGCAATAAATAGCATAGACTTCTATTGTTAAGAAAAAAAAAATATTTTTCGTAAGGTAGTCACAAGTGGCTACCTAATACTACTGTGTAATTACTCACTGTAAAACCATATATATCGTGTTTTAAGGTTTAAAGGTCACTCATGAATGACAGAGGAAATGGACAGTGACATTACCCTAGCAAGCAGGACAATGCCCTTGAAGCTGACCATATGTACATATGATCAGTACCCAAGCCCCCTCTCCACCTAAGCTAGGACCAGGGAGGGCCAGACAATGACTGATAATGACTCAACAGGTACATTTATATAGGGTCTCCTAAACCCCATCCTTAGCTCACAAGAATGGTAAGTTGCAGACACCAAAAGAACTAACAAATTTGAGGGGGTCTCGCAGTCCAGTGTTGTGATCACTAAGCAAAGACGTTATCAATAGACCACAACCTAAAAATTGAATCTATGAAAGTTGTCACTGTGCTAACACTTACTAACAAAATGCATAGTAAACTCTGAAACTCAATTTTGAATTAAGTGTAAAACTTCCCAGTTTTGTGAATATATTATCACGGTAGACATGGCAAAAACGCAATTTTTCCAAATTTGTTGGCATAGAAAAGCATAACTTAAAGAATATGTATGTATGTATGTATGTATGTATGTATGTATGTATATATATATATATATATATATATATATATATATATATATATATGTGTGTGTGTGTGTGTGTGTCTGTGTCTGTACACAGTATATATATATATATATATATATATATATATATATATATATATATATATATATATATATGTGTGTGTGTGTGTGTGTGTGTGTGTACACAGTATATATATATATATATATATATATATATATATATATATATATATATATATATATATGTATATATTTGTATGTATGTGTGTATGTATGTATGTATGTATACATACATATTTATCGTTGACTACATAGTTTCAGCATTATAGGACAAAACTATTCCAATTTCATTTAATTGTTACTTGTACAATTGTAATTGCACTTGTACAACTTTTACTTGTATTCCGGAATGTTTGCATATATAATTGGGTCAAGGAGTTTATATATATATATATATATATATATATATATATATATATATATATATATATATATATATACATATATATATATATGGAACTCTAATGACAGTTATTTTTCGAACGACATGGCGAAAATAAAATATACAAATTTTATTTTACGCTTTTGAGAACTGGTTTATTTTTAATTTTCTGGTATAGAAATTCAATTTGAAAGTAAAATAACAGAAATTAGTTAAAGCTGTTCATAGATTGAAGGCCGAGGTTTTGTCATTATCCACTAAGACTTTCACGTGAAATGTTATCAATCAAGATTCAGAAAAAGAAAAATTAATGTTTTATTGTATCAGGGATAGAAAAATAACTGTTTTTCTCATGCATATCTTTGACAAGGACATTAATGAACCATGTCAGACTTAAATGACAGCGATTCCCTGAGGCGTTTAAATTTGATAAGGTTACTTGGCCAATTGAGAAGGAACCTTCAGGTCTCGATTATGATGGATCTTTTGAAAGACATGATCTTATTCCAATTTTAATACACTCGATACATTTTCTGTTTGACTTTTTCATTGTTAATCTCTCTCTCTCTCTCTCTCCTCTCTCTCTCTCTCTCTCTCTCTCTCTCTCTCTCTCTGGATGGTT
>NC_090751.1:41328036-41343036 GCF_036898095.1 Palaemon carinicauda
TGTTTAGGTATACTATATGATACACACAAGGTATTATTAGGAGGGATTACGTTTTATTTTATGCTCCCACGTGGTTAGAAATTGCATGAAAACTCTCGAATTAGATTTACTCTTCTTTTTTTTATTGTCACGAGAGGTAGGTGGGCGGAGTTAGCTAAGAGAGGATTGCCTCGCAAGCAAGGTTATTACCCCTTCTTCAAATTACTATGCTGTCATCATTATGCCCCTAGAGCCATGCCGCCCATGCTACGAGAATGATCTTTTGGAATTTTCTAGACAAATTAAGTCAATATATATAGAACCTAGCCATGCATAAGCAGCAGAAGAGACCCAGCCTATCCCTTTGAAAATGCCAACGTCCACCTGTCTTCTATCTTCTAAAGTGTGTGTCCTTTCAAATGTGAATAAGTGATTTTTACCTAACGTATATCGTGTATAGTGTTGTTCAAACATTGGTGAAATTACTGGATTTAAATTCAAGTGATTGTATAATTTTTTCAAAGTGTCTTTCTTTTGTCCTAGTATAAGATTTAATTCAGATTTAATATTTCGAGTGATTTATTTTTTGGTGTTATTTCTTATGAATTGTTAACTTTTTATAGAATCTATTTATTTTTGTAAAGTGTGTATTATTTCAATCCCAATATTTTTTTCAGTATTTCTCTCCATTTCTTGACTAAGAACCGAATTAAGAGGTGGGTTTTTGAATAATCCACATACATAATCACCCAGTTTTGTTTCAAGTGCAACGTAAGAGACCTTTGGATATTCAGTGCCCATATATATTGCCGCCTGGGAGTTGCATATTCTCAGAGCTTGGGTATCATTTTTCAAGTGCAGCAGACTTAGGTAATATAATCAGGTGAGTTTTGGAGCTCGGGGATTTACGTAATTTGCCAGCCATAACAATATACATGATATACATAAATAACTTTAAAAGAATTCAAGATGTTTATGTATACTGTTTAAACAGATAATATTTACTGCACACACACAGATATATATATATATATATATATATATATATATATATATATATATATATATATATATATATATATATATATATATATATATATATATATATAGTGTGTGTGTGTGTGTGTGTGTGGTCTGTGTTTGTAAAATATGAAAGCGCTATGAGGTTTATGACAGCTTGGCAGATAAGTGTATTCCATTCCAACCGGCAAAAAACAAAACTTTTGTTCCGCAAACGTTTCATTCACAGCTACTGAAAAATACTAGTGGTAGTCGCAAAACGTTTGACAAAGTACTTTAATTACGGTTACGTATTTACGTGTGTATGTACATTAAATTATAAAAAGATATTATCAATTTTTCAACAGTAATTTACATTACAGTAGTGGAATATTGAATCTCACCAAGGGCTAGTTATTACAACCATGAAGTAAGAGGTTTTAATTCAAACTATCTCAGATATACAGCAATTATTCCAAAGATGGAATAAATTTTGTAGACATTTATCATTTATCAATCATGCTTGTCACGTGATTGCTTCGACATATTTCAAAAGGTCTTAAAGAAAATGTAACAAGTTTCATTTTCGTGTTCAGATCAATCGATACCAATATATCTAATTGCTCTTATTGAAAAAGACTGAGCGATTCTCACAAGAATAGAATGAATAGAAATATATTTTGTAAGGAGAGGTAAAGCATTTTACAGTAAGATTTCACTTGGCGTTGGTTGTTAGCCAATTTCTTTATCCACTTAATGTTAGTGTTTCTAAAATCCATATCCAATGAAAATATGCTAATGATGCATTATTAAAACATTAGTGAGTACTTTTGAATAATTCGAACATGACCACTTTCTTTATGGCACCACGGCTATTAATTTAATTTACGTTGTTTTAAAAAATCAGTAGTACCTCTTCGTTAACTAAAAATAAGAATGTCAATATTACTTTAAAAAATCTAACGGAAATAAACCTATGAATAATAAAGAATTTATGAATCATGAAAATATGACTCATCCTGATTGTATCTTGACCATAAAAACGTATCGAAAAATCTCGACAAATCCGGGGTTTTCGTCTCTCCCAAATCTTGAATTTGTAATTCAAGCAGAAAAGAAAACAGACATCCATAACTTCTTGGATACACACAGCAGCTTATGGACAATAACACATTTCTCTCCGGATATCATATTTTTGAAACTGGGATTGGGCGGAGGAACGCCGAGCAAAAGGGATGTTTACTGTTTTTAGAGACTTGGGAAATGGCACTGGGCCTGAATTTCAAGAATGCTCGCTGGAAAAGTTTTATCTTTGGAAGAGAAAAGTTTTGCATGCAGAAGGAAATATGACGGAAGCCACTTACCGGTTTCATTGGCTCTGATATGTATATACAGTATATATATATATATATATATATATATATATATATATATATATATATATATATATATATATATATGAATATGTGTGCATGTATATATATGTATATATATATGTGAATATATATATATATATATATATATATATATATATATATATATATATATATACATACGTACATATATACATATATATAAGTATATATGTGTATATATATATATATATATATATATATATATATATATATATATATATATATATATATATATATATATATATATATACTGTACATACTGTATATATGTGTGCATATATACTTATATACTAATACATTTATCTATCTATATAGATTGAGAGATATAGATGTATTTATATGGGATCCGGCGAATTTACCGACAACAATTCACCGACAACAATTTACCGACAACACTGACAATAATTTACCGCCAAAAATTCACCGACATGCTAAATTTATCGACTACACAATTTATCAACAACCAATTCCCAGCAATTCACTTAATTTAACCATTAAATGCGATCGTAGTTTTAAAAGGATGTTTCTTCCATTTTACTTCCAGATATGAAGAGGATGCGTAATTTGCTCTATATCTCCGTTATCCACCGGCATTAGCATATGTGCCTGTGGATACAGTTGTCTTTGCATTTGAATTACTATGTGATACAGATATCCTTCCGCGTGAACCTGAAGTTGTATATTTCTTTTAGCGATGCATATTTGCACCGACTCGCGGCGGTGCCCTTTTAGCTCGGAAAAGTTTCCTGATCGCTGATTGGTTAGAATTATCTTGTCCAACCAAACAGCGATCCGGAAACTTTTCCGAGCTAAAAGGGCAACGCTGCGAGTCGGTGAAAATATGCAACGCTAAAAGAAATGGACTATAGTTTGAGGTTGGGATGTGAAAAGTTTATGAAGCAGCTTTGAATTCGTTACTAAAAACAAATCATGCGGTTGAAGGGTGTCATCGGACGTTTCGAACACAGGATGCGAGCACTACCCTAATATATGGAAACTTTTTGATTACTTGATAAAAAAACCGAAGCTATAATGATGTAAATGTTTAGCTGGCACTTTATATCAACCACCAAGAAGGAAATACCGTGACTCTTCTGAAATGATCAAATGAATTGTAGGAAAAAATCCATCGTATAGCAACGTCGTTGATTATTTGCGGGAAATAGCCCATAATCTGGCTTTCTGATTTTAAATAAACCAGATTTATGGCTTTTTATTCATCTCAGTACTTTCTGTTTTTATGTTTTTTTCATTTCCACAATGGAAATTATAGTTTTAGTTATTTCTAATAAATATTGAAGAAATTAAGTCTACGTTTTGTAATATAAATAAAGACTAGTTTTTTAGACAGTTATGTAGACTCTAGTAAAGTAAGTCATATATCAAAAATATAAAATCATGCAAAATCAAGGATCCAATCTATTTATTTAAAATCACAGTACAGCTTCACAAAGCCAAAGTACCCATGTTTGCAGAGGAATAGAATAGGCATTTTTAATTTCCCCATATTGTTGCCGGCGAATTGCTTGTCGATACATTGGGCAGTCGATAAACTGAGCGTGTCAGTGAATTGTTATGGATGAATTGTTGTCGGTAAATTGTTGTCGGTAAAGTCGACTAGACCCTTATATATATATATATATATATATATATATATATATATATATATATATATATATATATATATATATATATATATATATATATATATATATATATATACATATACATATATATATACATATATATATATATATACATATATATATACATACATATATATAATATATATAATATATATGCATACATATATATAATATATATAATATATATACATATATATGTATATATAAATATATATATATATATATATATATATATATATATATATATATAATATATATATAATATATATATATATATATATATATATATATATATATATATATATAATATATATATATATATAATATATATATATATATATATATATATATGTATATATAAATATATATATATATATATATATATATATATATATATATATATATGTGTGTGTGTGTGTGTGTGTGTATATATATACATACATATATAAAGATATAGTAATGACTAATGACTAAGATGCATGTGAACCTGTAACTCTCAGTCTTGATGAAACTGAAATCTCGATGTTAAAAAGATGGCTTTGGTCGCGTGAGTTGCGAGATGGAAGAACTTGAGACACGATACTGTTAAAGTGGAAAGATCTAAGCACCAAAGAATAAAAGAGAAGAATTCTAGATCAAAGCAGGTGCATCAGATCAAGATAAAAGTGATAAGAGTTTTGTTTTGTTATATTAAAAGCCTGTAAAAAAAAAAAAAAAAAAAAGTGGGTAAGATGAAAACAATTAAAGCTGTTGAATATAAAATTCTATGCTTTTCGTGAAATTCCACATCGTAGAAAGTAACCAATTAAATATAAAAACAAGTTACTTGTACATTGATTACTATTATTATTTTCTCTCTATTCTGCTCCCTATCAAGATAAAGGGTTCCAGCTTTAAAAATCATATATTCTATAATAGTTAATAAGATTGGTACTTTATAATTACCCTTGGTTGTCATAATTTTCATAAAAACGTTGATAACTCTTCTGGCTTGTTCATGATTCGTTACTCCTTATTCAAAAGTTGCATGGTGATTCTAAGTCATGCATTAATTTGCAACCAAGACTTTATATCAGTGCCAATATGCAAATATAATGGATTAAAAACGCGTATATTAGAGCCAATATTATCCATAATTCTAAATTATTTTATTTAAACTCACACGTTATAAGCTCCCATTGGGTTCTTCCTATTATTCTTGCCCGATGTTCATATTAATAGAATATATTTAAATAGATTAGAGGATTACATGAAATGAAATAAAGACTAATAACAGTCAGTTATATCTATAATAACTTGTAAATTCTATAAGACGTAATAAAAGAAAAGGACTGCTCTTGAACAAGTAAATTATAATTTTCTAGATTGCAGTTGGTTTTCATATACATCCCGATGAATAACAACAACAATGATGATGATTTCATAGCAACTGTAAAGTATTATAAAACTCTTTGTTTCAAACATCACAGAGTCACGAAAGATAACCATCGATATTTCGCTGTTATGGTTTTATTCAGGAATTTCGGTACACATAAAAATCCGTATGTTATTTTTCTCTATTGCCTTCAACTCGCACGAATACAAGTTGAAACCTTTTGTGTTCTGACAGATCGATACGACCCCCAAAAACAAAGAACCAAACCAAACACATTACAAATCAAACGAAAAAGTTCCTTGGAGCGCATGGCAACATCCCTTTCGACCCGCAAGTTTAGTTTCCCAGAATGTATCGGCCGCTGCCAAAATATGGGGCTGCAACTCGGACGAAAACAAAATGAAGACAAGTTTGACGAAATTCGGATGCAAACGAATAATTTGTATTCGTGTTTTGGCGAGACCCAACAACTAATATTTCGCAAGGGGGACGGCTTTCCCCGCTGGAAGGGGCCCATGGCAATAAACACGGGTTAACACTTTACGCTTTGTCTTTATTGGTCGTTTAGCCTTAATTTGGAAAGATGGCGGCTTTGCTGGAATTTAAACGTTGCCCCTTTTTCAACTACACCACTGTTGCGTATTTCCTGAGGTCGTTCATAAAAACTGCGGGAAAAGAGAGATAAAAAAAAGAGAAAGCATCTGTGATATGAATGTCAGATCACACAGCAGAAAGTTGTAAACTGACGTTTGTTGCACATGGACAGAGTCTGCCCTCATGAATTGATGTATCATTCTATATTTGTTTATGGCGAAGGCCAACAATGAGATGCAGTTCTGTATCGAGGAGAAGACGTGCGTGCAATTGTCGAATTGCTATGTCTAAGCTCTCAGCTTTCTATATGCAACAGCGCAAATAAATCTACAATCCAGCCATGCTATCAGAGTATCAGTCCATCTAAATCGCAAACAAAGTTAATGGTATTCGGAACAGTATTCCTCCTACCCGACCTCAGTTACCGGAGCTCTAATATCCGGTTCGAGAGTCCGAGTGGCATTAACATTCATTTGGTTTTCTCGGTCTGCTCGATTCCCTTTTTCGTTTTACGTTTCCAGTGACGAAGAGGGGAACCTGGAAAACGGGGTCTCTTACATAGAAGAAAATAATTTTGTGGCAAGAGTATTATTGATCTTAATTTCATAAATAAGAATCTACTGGGAATTTTTGACAATACACAAAGAAATATAATCACAGGGGCTGGGATGCGCCGACCCCATAAACCTTCATTAGAAAATACAATATTATTATACATTACGGGGGCCTGGCCTGAATGGTACATTTCTGTGCCCGCGATTGCTTGCTCATGGATGACTCCAAGCCTAGTTTGGTTCACCAGTTCGTCCCACTATAAAATAGTACCAGTGTCTTAGGTAAATAAAAATGTTTGGACTTGCTAAGAAATCTTTATGGCACTATCCTCTTCAAATACGAAAAAGGAGTATGGTGAAAAAATAACGCTTGCACCCATACGTGCACATAACGTATAGGTCCTCAAAGTCCATTGGTTAAAACATCCCGTCACCATCAGCAAATAGACCCCCAACTTCTATTTCCAAGTGAGCCATCTTGTTAAATCTCAAGATGTCTCTATTATTTTAATCATTGAACTTTGAACCTGGTAGTTAGTCTACTCTTCTAGGACAAAACAATCTGGAGAAGCCACTGAGATGTTTTGATTCTTCTATATTTATCTTTTTATGATAATGCCAAGGAGAATTAATGTCATGTAATATGCGCGCACACACACACACACACACACACACACATATATATATATATATATATATATATATATATATATATATATATATATATATATATATATATATATATGTGTGTGTGTGTGTGTGTATATATATATATAAATATATATATGTGTGTGTATATAATATACATATATATATATATATATATATATATATATATATATATATATATATATATATATATATATATATATATATATATATATACACTTTAATAAGATATTGTATACCTTTTGTTCTAACAGAAAATAAATATCAAGAAAATTCTTACTAGCTAAGACAAATTTCATTAAACTATCTCCACCATAATAACAAAATCTAGTACTATGAAAACAAATTAAAATTCACTTAAATGGGCCTTAATATCTACAATATACGGAACATCATCAATGTCAAATAAAGAGTCATTTTTAACATTCGAGGATAAGACGCACGGAAGAAAAAACTTTACGAACGAACATTCTTATTAAATTATGACTAATTCAAAACATCTGCTCAGAACACATGGCCTCGTAACGCGATAGATAAACAAAACAGGGCTAATTAAGAGTCAGTTTTCAACTGGTGAATGGGGAAATAAGATCTTAAATTCACAGAAAAAAAAAAATTAAGAAAAAAAAAAAAATGGGGGAGCGGGTGCTAAAATGAGACTTTAATAAGAGGCTTAAGTTTTATGTTCCTATAGATATTCAATTTTAGTCTTAGTAGTGATCATCATCATCATCTCGGTTAGATTTCGCCAGTCATCTCTATCTTGAGCTTTTAATTTAATGCTTCTCCATTCATCGTCTACTTCGCGCTTCATAGTCGTCAGCCGTGTAGGCCTGGGTCTTCCAACTCTTCTAGTGCCTTGTGAAGCCCAGCTGAACGTTTGGTGAACTAATTTCGCTTGGGGACTGCGAAGAACATGCCCAAACCCTCTCCATCTACCCCTAATCATGATCTCATCTACATATGGCACTCGAGTAATCTCTCTTATAGTTTCATTTCTAATCTTGTCCAGCCATTTATCTCCCAATATTCTTCTAATGGCTTTATTCTCAATTCTACTAAATCTATTGGAGATGTTTCATTGTCTTATCATGACTCATGTACAGTTGCCTCCAATAATTCTGATACATATCACCATAGACAGTCTGTAGTATTGTGTACCGGAATTCTTGAAGCAAACTGTACATAGAGTAACACCGATCTCAGATAGTTTCACTATTAAATCCATGAATCCTCTATGGATTTAGTAGCGATACCATCTGAATGATAAAACAATGTCATCTATCTTCTCTTACAAAGCTTTTGATTGAAATTTGAGTTGAAGGATTTCGTGAAAATTTCAATATTTACTGAACTTACTGTATATCATGGAGCAATGAATCTTCTTAGGTTCTTAATCATCGTATTACGACAAATGGTGTATTGAGGCACCTTCATCTCTCTTTAAAATATCTAAAGAGAAAGTTTATATTACTAAGATCTCTTCATATATCTATCACTTCAACTACTTTCATTATGTATATCTATCTATCTATCTATCTATCTATCTATCTATATATATATATATATATATATATATATATATATATATGTGTGTGTGTGTGTATATATATATATATATATATATATATATATATATATATATATATATGAATATATTTATATATAGATATGCATATACGTTAAGTATGTATGTGTACAAGATATATATGTGTGTGTGTGTGTGTATGTATGTATACAAATATATATATATATATATATATATATATATATATATATATATATATATATATATATATATATATATATGCATATATATAAATATATACTTATATATATATGTGTGTGTGTGTATTTGTATACATACACACACACAAATATATATATATATATATATATATATATATATATATATATATATATATATATATATATATATATATATATATATATATATAGATGGACAAGTACAAGAGGGCGAAACGAAGATAATCTCTCCCATATTCAGTTTCTAACTTCTTAGTAATGGGTAGAACTTTTATACAGGTAACTGATTATGTTATTTCCAGTAGCACGCCGATCCTGGCACACATTTCAAAACAAGCCTTACTTTCACTTACAGCCTTGCACATTACTTACTAAGTAACAGCACCCTTACGGTCTAACTCCTCTGTCGTACGAAATCATATAGCATTTTAAAGATACTCTTGTTACCTATCTATTTTACCTACTTGATGATTAGCATTCCTTATCATATAAGCAATAATAATATTATCTTAACTTTAAGTATAAATATTGGGTAGTCTTTGCATTCTTCAAAAATTTACACTAATATTTACCCCATTCTTAAATTTCTAACTACCCCAAAGCAGACATATTCACTTATAGGTTTATTTTGCTTCTTTCATGAACCTGCACCCACAAGTATTCTCATACGAAAATTTTTCTATTATTATTATTATTACTTACTAAGCTACAACCCTAGTTGGAAAAGCAGTATGCTATAAGCCCAGGGGCTCCAACAGGGAAAATAGCTCAGTGCGGAAAGGAAAAAAGGAAAATAAAATATTCTAAGAAGAGTAACAACAATAAATATCTCCCATATAAACTATAAAAACTTTAACAAAACAAAAGGAAGAGAAATAAGATAGGAGAGTGTGCTCGAGTGTACCCTCAAGCAAGAGAACTCTAACCCAAGACAGTGAAAGGCCATGGTACAGAGGCTATGGCACTACCCAAGACTAGAGAACAGTGGTTTGATTTTGGAGTGTCCTTCTCCTAGAAGAGCTGCTTACCATAGCTAAAGAGTCTCTTCTACCCTTACCAAGAGGAAAGTGGCACTGAACAATTACAGTGCAGTAACCCCTTGGGTGATGAAGAATTGTTTGGTAATCTGTGTTGTCAGGTGTATGAGGATAGAGGAGAATATGTAAAGAATATGCCAGACTATTCAGTGTGTATGTAGGCAAAGGGAAAATGAACCGTAACCAGAGAGGAGGATCCAATGTAGTACTGTCTGGCCACTCAAAAGACCCCATAACTCTCTAGCGGTAGTATCTCAACGGGTGGCTGGTGCCCTGGCCAACCTACTACCTATAAAATGCTCAAGTAATTGAAATATCAAAAAGGAAAAGTAACTATTTGTAGAGATAAACAAAATACAAATAGGGCAAGATAATTGTTAAGGTCTCCCAAGCTTTCATTATTTCTTTGGTCATTCCTATATCTTTTTTATTAACCCGTTCAATAATCCTTTACGAGTGAGTCATCTAATAATTAACGTCAAAGTAAGATAGCAAAGACCTTCTTTCTCATTGTTATATATGCGACTTTCATTCATTCCAATATGGTTTTCGTGACAATAACCATTTATTCATGTTAGTAGGTAATTATTCTATTGTTGATACACTCCTACTTCATCCTGTGGTATATGTAGTCTTTTAGAGCGATCCCCAGGTACAAGGGATGTATTTGAAGAAACACACGCAAAGCAATTATGGTTTTGTTATTTTGTCATTACAACACAAACAAAGAGACTCTGAGAAGAGACCAGGTATATTATAATCTGAAATGCGTACTTCCATATCAAGTCATGATACATTTCTCTACGCATTCTTACACGGATATTTATGTCATGATTTCACTGAAAGCTCCTGTTCTCATATAGGTAAGCAGCAGTTATTTCTATAATTTATCATTAAAATGACGAGGTGAAAATTAAGTCCTGCGTAATAACAACTCAGTTTCCACACTTATTATATATTTCCTATTGATAGGGCTCTTCCTAAAAAAAGGTTAACCCCTCTTTCCCATCTCCAAATCAGTTTGTCATAAACGCTGTTCTTCTTCGTAATCTTTTAATACGTTTTTCGCTTTGGGCTGACGTAGAAAATTGAAGGACCACCCATTTTGATAATCTTTCTTCGGGTTTTGGCCTATTTTGAAGATTCTTTAGCAATTTGAAAGGCTTCTGTTCAAAAAGTTTGTTATCATTCCAAAAATTGATTAGATAACCCAAACTTTTCAAGAGATGTGGTCTGTTTCGGGTGTAAGTTTGCTTGTGGAAGTCTCCAAATGATAACAAACGCACAAACACACACATACGCACGCACACCATACATACATAACACACACACACACACACAAACACACACACATATATATTTATATATATATATATATATATATATATATATATATATATATATATATATATATATATATATATATATATATCCCCATCATCTCCTACGCCTACTGACGCAAAGGGCCTCAGTCAGGGTTCGCTAGTCGTCTCTATTTTGAGCTTTCAGTTCAATACTTCTCCAATCATTATCTACTACTTCATGTTTTATAGTCCTCAGCCATGTAGGCCTGGGTTTTCCAACTCTTCTAGTGCCTTGTGGAGCCCAGTTGAAAGTTTAATTAACTAATCTCTCTTAGAGAGTGCGAAGAGCATGCCCAAACCATCTCCATCTACCCCTCACCATCATCTCATCTATATATGGCACTCGAATAATCTCTCTTATAGTTTCATTTCTAGTCTTGCCCTGCCATCTATCTCCCAATATTCTTCTGAAAATTTTGTTCGGAAATTTACAAAATCTGTTGGCTATTGTTTCATTGTCATACCACGACTCATGTCCGTACAGTAACACCGATCTCACTAAACTGATGCATAGCCTGATTTTTTTTATGTAATTTTACATGAAATTTCAACTTGGTGCCGGTCCCAAGCTCAGGTAAATGGCGAGGGTTGGCGGTAGGAAAGGCATCCAGCCATGAAAAATTAGCCAAAACCAATATGGCCAGTGGAGATTGTGAGATTAGCCGGTGATGAAGTGTGGGACAGAGGTAGATGGAGAACACTGGCCAAAAATATCGACCCCACATAAAAGTGAGAAAAGATGCAGACAAAGAAGAATAATTTCAGGCCATTTGAATATATATATATATATATATATATATATATATATATATATATATATATATATATATATATATATATATATATATATATATATACTGTATATATATATATATATACTGTATATATATATATATATATATATATATATATATATATATATATATATATATATATATATATAATGCAAATACATATCTGAATCTGTTTTCTTTATCTATCGATTGTATACGACTACACATGTAAAATCATAATGCATAAACGTGAATATTTAAGATACATGTGTAGTCATGAATAATCTCTCTTCCCAGCTCAACAACTATTTACCCACATCTCAACGGGAGTTGTCTGTAAATAATAATTAGTTCATCAAAGGAAACAACTGGCGAATGGCGGTCGCTCAGGGCGGCACCGATGCTACTCTGTCCTCTTTTTTTTTTTTTCTTCTTCTTTTTTTCTTTTGCGCTGGCAGCGTTCATGCATATCGCATGAGTTACATCTCGAGATTGTACCCAAATTGCGCGATGTTGCTAATGGCATTCGCATTGCTAAGATTAATCACGGGTTCTTAAGTGAAACGCATGTTTCTCTTCCTTGACTTAACAAAATACTTAATCCACATCCCGGTAAACTTATGACGGCTATTTCGGGGCATATGAAGATTCCGGACGGAGGCAGGATTTCAACATTTACTCCTGAGGTATTACATCGGGCGATGGTTTAATATCAGCGCGTCTTCTGGGAGAGTTGTATATTCCGTATTTATTCCGTCCTTTGTAGCAAATGTCATAATATACAAGACTGTTAATCTTTACAGTTATTTAATATGTTGAAGCGTGAAGTAGGAGATGATGAATGGAGAATTATTGATTTAAAAGCTCAAGATAAAGACGACTGGGGAAATCTAACCGAGGACCTTTGCGTCAAGAGGCGTAAGAGGAGATGATGGGGATGATGTTGAAAATAGGAAGAAATGAATCACCATCTCCGCAAGTCTACATAACATCTGGTTTTCCTATACAAATCGCTAATTGAATTAGGATAACTTGTAAAAAGTTCTTGTGTTTAGCAGATTGTCATTTATCTTAAATTGCAAATTTTGGCCAATATGTAGATTTAACCATTAATATGCTTGAGGATTATTCATGTTTGATTAAAATCTGTTATAGTTTGACAAAGAAAATAAAGAGCTTATTACAAGCGTAGTTTCCAATTTTGTTTATTCTGCTGTAAAATTGGAGTTAAGGATAATAGGAAAAACGTATATGAATGGAAAGACTGAAGAACATTCATACCTATACTCAACTTTCTCCAAAATATAAAAAAGATACTCGTGAAATAGAATTAGAAAACATAAAGGTACATTTAACCGTTGAATCTATATTCACATGAACAAAAAGACACAGATGAAACAAAACACAATAAACTTAATTATTCAAGTCTCCATAACAATTAATTTGATTACGTACAGTAAATCCTCAAAAAAAAAAAAATGTTAACCTTAAAGAAGTAAAATTAATGGCAATACTCTTACGATGATAAAGTTTTCAAATAAAAGAATGGTAAACCCTCTTGTTATTTAGAGCTTACCAGTAGATCAATATTCAGGTATGAGTTTAATAAATAAATTTCAGCAATGTTAAGTAATTTGCACCCGAAAAAAATACTCTCTTGTCTATTGCATAGCAATGCCATACTTAATTATTGAAGATTGCTACCAATTCTAATTGCCACAATCAAATATTATTGCATTATTATTATCATCATTGTATCATTACAGTTACTCTCAGCGTTGTCGTCTTCATTTAGTAAAGAACGTAATTTGTATGTCATGTTGAATAAGGATGAAAAGCAAAGGTAATTTTAGCCGGTTCAATATTGACTTGTCATTCGAATATTTGCAGAAGTAATGACACTACACGTGAGACTTATTGATTACCACAGGGACATTTGAGTACTTTGAAATTGTTTCGCTTCTGTAGCAGGGGAGCATCAGGTATTTCCGTCTTGAACCGTAACTAGTCACTGTTACTTTACTGAGAATTTCTCTCCATAAAATGGACCGCTTGTCACACAATTGTACATAATTCTTTTTGTATATATAATGCTTGTATCTTCGCTCTTCCCTCGCACTAAAACGAACCTGAAAATTCATGTCTGCTTTTCTCCTCTGTAACATTGTCAATATTTGAACATGAAAATTCTTGTTGCTTTGAGATTTTGTATATAAAGGAGAGTGTTCTTTAGTAAACAACTCAGTTGATTGCATCCTGCCTTTGAGTCATAACCTCTCTCTCGGCACCGTCACACACGCTTCTAATTTATATTTTGTTTCTAGACTAGTTCATTAATTTATACATTCTACTTCAACAAAACTCTTCTTTTCCTTGAAGATAAACGTATTATACTCTATTCTTTTTCTAAAGAAACAATTTAATTTCGATAAAGGTTTCTAATGTTTCTCTCTTTATGACGTTACATAAAAAGAATCATTATGATCGTGGACGGCGAAACTAGTTAATTTTATAATATTTTTCTAGTATCAATATATATATATATATATATATATATATATATATATATATATATATATATATATATATATATATATATATTCATAAGTATATATTTATATACATATATAAATATATATATATATATATATATATATATATATATATATATACATATATATATACTGTATATATATATATATACAGTATATATATATATATATATATATATATATATATATATATATATATATATATATATATATATATATATATATATATAATACTTATTTATATAAGAGTATACTGGAAGTAGAGAATTAAATGAA
>NC_090751.1:41348036-41355306 GCF_036898095.1 Palaemon carinicauda
CATACAAACAAACAATCGAAACTTAGAAAAAATCCGTCGAATCGTTAAGCAAGCAAATGCCATTTTAAATTGCAACGCAATTTCACGAATTAATGATGGCCTCTTTCAATTCAGTCAGATTAAATGTATCCCAGTTTGTACAACTCTGCCAAAGGCTACCGAACAAGCTTTGGCCGATGTGCGTCAGTATTTATCCTGATTTAATTTACCTTTCATGTTGATGCAAAGAGTTGAGCACCGTCTATTAATTGAACCTTTGTTGGAGCTGCGTTTAAGGATGATTAATTTCTAATGGTTTTCCCCCCAACGTGTTTGATTTTGGCCCACTTGGTAACAAATGTATTGGTGAAAAGAAAAGAAGGACGTCGTATCGCATTGTGTGGTAAGAGGGGAGGTTGTTGACTATGAGGTTAAAGATGGAGCAAGATTTAAAAGAAAAAAAAAATGATAAGATGAGCAAGTTTGTGAAATGAATGTATTTTGAACACTTTACTATCATTATAACCGTTTGCTGTATCCTTAAACTATTGCTGATTAAATAAGTTACTGTTGAAGTAAATGCATCTTCCACATTCAATTCCCCTTCGGAGTAAGCCTGGTTTAAAGGTCGCTCATCAATGGCAGAGGCCAGGAACAGTGCAGTGCCCTAGACTCATAGAGATTGACCCTATCTATCAAGCTATGACCAAGGAAGACCAGGGAATGGGTACTGATGACTCAGCAAGTAGACCTATAGGCTTTCCCAAACACCGCATCCCTAGCTCACAAAGGTTTTGAGGTTGCAGACACTACTAGAAATTATCAAGAATTAGCTGATCTCGAACTCCTGTCCAACAGATTTCTATCAGGGACGTTTTCAATAGCCTACCATAATTCAATATTAAGAGAGGTACAAGTTTTAATATTTGAAAGTACAAGAAGTGTTATGAGTGAATTAGAGACAAACGACCAAACATAGATACACATACATACGTACACACACACACACACACATATATATATATATATATATATATATATATATATATATATATATATATATATATATATATATATATATAAATGTATGAGTGTATATATATATATATATATATATATATATATATATATATATATATATATATATATATATACTGTATATATGGATTTGTGTGTGTGGAGAGAGAGAGAGAGAGAGAGAGAGAGAGAGAGAGAGAGAGAGAGAGAGAGAGAGAGAGAGAGAGAGTCATAAGGTGGCAAGAAATGTAAAAGTAAAGAATGAAAGAAAACGGTAAAAAATACACGTGGAAAATACAACCAAAATAGGATATCCCAAAACCACAATATCTGTATTTGTGTTACCAAAGATAACGAAAATGCTAAATGGAAACGAAGGAAAATACTTTAGTAAAAACAAAATTTATCTATATCATTAAATTAAGAATAAAACAAATAAAACCGTATTTATGGTCCGGAGAGTATTGAAGCAAAGTCAAGCGTTATCTAAATGCGTTTCTTAACCGAACATCGCTAGACTTATGTAAAACTGTTTCTTGTTATTGCTCTCCATGGAGTAATTGCAACCACCTTTTCTGGGTGGTTTTATACAATGCTTGGAGCTCATTAGTGAGATAATGAGAGCCATCTCCTAACGCTATATCCCCTTGACTTCTCCGGCAAAGTGGATGCTTTAATCAAAGTCACTATCACGGGAATTTTTGCTTCCTGCAGAGAACTGTTTGAACGCGAACAAATTTTCTGTGGCTATTTATTTCTTTTAAATGCAATCTACTTAAAACATTATAGCAGGTGTATGAAAAACATTAAAACATACAGGTATAGGCCTAGGGTAAAACTACAAGCATCCATTGTTTTACCATATTCATTGAGCAGGTTACAGGATTTTGTATCTTAATTGTATTACGATGATCATGTTATGAGTAAGTAAATGGTATGAAACCTATGATATTAAAGGTTAGGGTATTATCACTGGGTAAATCTATGGTCAACACCATAAGCCAAAAACATAGAAAATCATTAATTAGCCTACATTATTCATTGTTTACTTTTATCAGGATTAACCTATGTTGGACGTTCTACTTCATGTCATACAGACATGAAGTTTGGCAAATAAGAAAATCTGCTATTCAACTTCACTTATAAAATTTCATGTGAAACCTGTGGCTAATTAATTTAATTGTTGCGCTTGTGTTTAGAAGAATAAAAGGTATATAACTAGTCTAATTCGCCAAAATAGGCTGCTTGCTAATGGTGTATTTATGAAAACATTCATCATTAAGATGTGATTTTCAATTTAATTGTGAATTTATATACGAGTAACAATATCATGTGATATATATATATATATATATATATATATATATATATATATATATATATATATATATATATCATATGAACACATATATGTATACATATATGTGTTCGTATGATATATATATATATATATATATATATATATATATATATATATATATATATATATGTATGTATATATATATATATATATATATATATATATATATATATATATATATATATATATACATATATATATATGTATATGTATATGTGTATATATATATATATATATATATATATATATATATATATATATATATATATATATATATATATATATATATTAGATTAGATGTACATTAGATGTACGCATAATCTAATATCACTGCCCTTATAAGCATCTTAATTTCCCATCGAATACCACCCCGTCTCTAAAGCCATAAACGCAAACTCAACACGATATTATTAAAAGCAGCGGGTGTTCGAGTAATAAGGTGTTACAGGCTATTCTGAATCAACAGCTGGCCAAAATGGCATAACTATTCTCCTGTATCCTAATTTGTAAGGTCTGATTGAATAATTAATAAGTCAACAATAATTCATTACTTAGAATAATTATCAAATAAATTCGAGACGAAAAATATAGAAGATATGCTTACACTATTGGTGATTCTTTCTGAATTTATTTTATAAATATTCATGCAACTATGTATACATATATATATATATATATATATATATATATATATATATATATATATATATATATATATATACATATATATATACTATATATATGTATATATATACTGTATATATATATATATATATATATATATATATATATATATATATATATATATACATATATATATATATATATATATATATATATATGTATATATATACATATATATATGTATATATATATATATATATATATATATATATATATATATATATATATATATATATATATATATATATATAAGTTACAGCTCATGGTACTATTACATTGACGTGCAGTGATTTAATTCGAAAAAAATAGGTTCTGTATAATTAGGCCCTTTATAACTACGTTTTTTATGAAGCATAAAATGAAAAAAAATAATGCATTTGATGAAGTAACATAGATAACGCCATATATTGTAAACAGTTCACTATTATTAATTTCATAAATATAAATAAGACAGTTTCTGCTTGAAATATATTTTTTTTTAGATATTCAAAATGAAAATCGCCTCTCATTGAATTCATGTAAAACTCCCTATTATGAACATATTCTTGATTTACCATTTCGTTCTTCAAGAAACATTTTGTCGGTAGCCTTTCTAACGAAATGTAAACCACAATTTTCTATAATTGCCTCCCAAATATCGTCAAACTATTTTTCCCATTATATCTTAAGTTATAGATATTGGAAATTCAATAATAGATGTACTACAATATCATAAAAAAAAAAAAATTTACTATACGTTGAACAATTAAACATTACGTTAATAAATCAAAAAAATACTTATAGTTTAAAGAATGCATCATAAAATTCAAAGTTACAGAAAAACCTCTTGCTTCATTCCTGGTAATATTGTAAAGTATTTTCTCATCAAACCTTATCGAAAAGAATGCTCTAATTTTCGATACTCTCCTTGACATTTTCAAATACGCTCAATGAGCCATTCCATTTACAGGTATTAAATTTGGAAAACATTTTCCAAGAATATCACTAAGCACAGATGTTGGTTTTGCAGAATTTCTAGGAAATTGTGACAAACTGATGAGACCAAATTTTTTTTTTTTACATTTAAGAATGTTTGAAACATCTTGGCTCAGCTTGCCATGAGAGTGGTACTATTGAGAATTCAACATCCTCGGGCATCTAAATGTTTTATATCCAACCTGGTTATATCTACCGCACTTGGATCTTTACTAACATCAGTATATCCAATGAAACTTTCACAAATGCCTTGTTTTGCTAAACTTTTTATAGTTTATAAAGTGATATTTATTTTAATATTGTTGCTCTTCTTAAAAAATTTTATTTTTCCTATTTTCCTTTCCTCACTGAACTATTTTCCCTGTTGGAGCCCCTAGGCTTATAGCATCTTGCTTTTCCAACTTGCAAGTAATAATAATAATAATAATAATAATAATAATAATAATAATAATAATAATAATAATAATAATAATATGCTGAGAAAAACAATTGCCATCAAATGTTTCATCCAGCAAAATAACATTATGCCTATACTCTAACAGCCTATTTGAGCATGAAAAAAGCAGGGTACTTACTAGTTCATTAAATAATTCTACATGGCTTTTAATAACTCTTTACAAAAGGATATGGGTTTTAGACGATTTTCCAATGCTTCGTTGAATTCAGCAATTAAGTTCGTTAATTCCATAGAATTTTCTCTATTGCCAAGTCTTTTAATCTACGTATGACCACGAAAAGCAAGTTTCAAACGGTTTAAGAGGTAAATAAGCCTATATATAGCTCAGTCTTTTCATGACTTGAAATTGCATTCTTCACATGACTTAAATCTCTATTGCCTTTACTTGCTTAACTCAATAATAAATGTTATTTTAGAAATATTATACACAGCCAACCATAAATTAGAATTTTAGAACCACTTTTATAAATTACCAAGTCAATCTTCCTTGCGAATAATTTGTTTACCGATGTCCAATTAACTTTTTATGTCTGCTTTCCATTGTAGACGAACTGCTTTTATTTCCATTGAAGGAGGGATTTATTATTAGTTCATCGTCTGACAATATCAATACCAGACTGGTAAGTCGGGTAATTTTCAAAGCCCAATTATCTAAATAATGATATAAACTAGGCAGCATATGAAATATCCAAAATAACCTTTAATGACATGGAAAAAAAATCTTCGTAAATTTCATGTAATATAAAAGTTCGTTTCATGCGAATAAAGCATACAAAAGTCGACCAGTTTGGCAACCTATTTCTATTCCGTATAGTGGTGACTGTGTCATAAAGAATTAATGGCATCATACAATTAAATGTAAAGCATCGATGATAGATTCACCCGTACATATAACGACCTCTGGAAGAGGTGATATTATATTTTTGGATAAAATAGAATAAACTGCCAATATAAAACAGACTTGATATGACTACCTCCACATAGAAAGCCAAGGAAAACTTTTCTCAGATAGGTGAGTTTCACCGCAAATGAGGACCTCTAAATGCTTGAAGTAGCAAAGTAACCTCTGCGCAAAACGAAAATTGAAAGCAAATACAGCTCTGTATGTGATATCCTATTAGTCAGGAGGGTAAGATTCAATCCAATTTTTTAATAAAATTTCAGGAAAATTTAAAGCTAAAATCACTCGTATTTTATCTCAAATAAAAGTACCCCTTCTAGTTCCTATTAGAATAACCAGAATGCAAATAAAATATTGAATAAATAAATATGTCAATTTTATATATTCATATATGACATAATATACCATTTTTGTTCTTTACCGGGACATTTATCTAAGCTGTTGTGGAGCATTGAGGCTCAATGGTGAAGTGCCGAGCTATGACTGGGGTTTGATAAGCTTGTAGTTAACACAGCTAAGGTATAGGCGGTAACTGGGAATCAAAGGAGTCGGCCAGCCATATCACATAGCCGTGGCCTGTTTTTCTCTGTGAGACATGTCACTAAAGCTAGTCGGTAGTTGAAACTAGAGTGGACTTCGAATATACGATGCTGTATTTGGGATAATACCTAATGGCCTTAACATTTGTATGTTTATTTTTTTCTATGGCCTTGTGGCATTATTCACTCATGCATGTTTGTTTTGGTGCATATCTTGAGCGTAATCAATTCTCTCTCTCTCTCTCCTCTCCTCTCTCTCTCTCTCTCTCTCCATCTCTCTCTCTCTCTCTCTCTCTCTCTCTCTCTCTCAACCATACATGCATGGGGTAGATGCATTGTTCTCAGCTGCCAGTTTAAATGGACAGCGTTGAAAACATAAGTTGGAGTTCTTGAAAATTGAGTAAGTCTCCGTTTTCCTTAAACTGCGAACTGGATACTTAGGATATATAATTGAAAACTAGTGAACTTCACTTAGAATAAGATTGACAATATTTTTCCCAAGTCTCTTCAATGTACTCGAGATGTGATAGAAATGTAAATTAAACATACCCTATTAGGTTTTAATAAACGAGTAAAGCACTTGCCCAGCAACTTTAGAAATATCAGATATGCCATCAATTATAGGAAACTTAAACTTTTATTGATGTACTTAAAATTTCATCTGAATTGAGTTTGTTCACCAGCGCATTCTCTCATATGCACAAAATCTATAATTTAAGAATGACTTTCCCGAAATCATAATTATAAAGTGGAATGAATATCCTCTTGTGAATTTATCTCTTTGGTTTTATGGGAAAAAAATTACAGTATACATTCATACCATATCTGACTATAAAATATACTTATGATATTTGTATTCAATTCGGTATAGGAATGTTACATTGATAAAATGTACTGTAGATATTTTATGTTCCATTTCTCAACCTGATCAAATTAGAGTCATCTTTCGAACATTATGAGACCTGGGGTTATAAATATTTTTCTAAACCTCTCAAATATAATAAAAATAAAACAGATGAAAAATGTGGAATACAATGTTGACAGAAACAAAGAAATGTTTTCTTTATATCATCCAAGTAAAATTTTAGAATATTTTCAACAGCGTTTTCCCGTCTTTACTTCCCCAGTGACTCTCCAAGTTTCGAATAGCCTTTGTTAGTTTTCATCCTCTCCCCCTTCATCACATCCCCCTCAGAGGCCTTTACCATAGGGTCATGGTTCCTGCGAGGCGGTCCCAAGAAAGTTTCTGTAGTACTTCATTCATTTTTGTCTTGAATTTTTAAGCACCCAGGGCAAGTAATTACACTCGGAAGTAAGGAGGCCAAAGATGAAGCTTTTCTTCAGGGAAATCACCCCCA
>NC_090751.1:41355806-41363306 GCF_036898095.1 Palaemon carinicauda
TAATCCTCCGAACTCTTATCTCTGATGATTTTAGTATTGATTCTTATGTCTTGCAGACTTCACGGAACCTGTTTATAAAATTTTTCATAGAAACTTGCTACCTGATGCATTTTTCATTTCTGAATGGGAGTATGAGATGTATTCTTAGAATCTGGGTCCTTCGAGAAAATGCCCGAAGGGAAATCTCCAATTCTCATTGTGATATACATGGATGAATAGGCAGCAGTCCTTTTTATATAAGGTTTTTGTCTTGAAGCACTACATCTAACCGTAAATAAATAAAAAAATATATATATAAACCTGGCAAGAAAAAAAGTATAGACTATTCCAAGAAATTCGGGGGGTGTAAATATATATATATATATATATATATATACTATAAATATACTTGAAACTAATGCCATATTTTCAACAGAGGGTATTTCATATCCATCCCATTATCCTCACTTTAAAGATGGACAAAATTTCCATGGTAAATTACATCCCGATTGTTCTTTATGGGCAGTTTTAAGTCACTATATAGAGGGCAAGCATTTCATGTGATAGGCAGCACATTCGGAAGCAAAAAGAACAATATTTGTTTCAATATCTACTCTCCTTAATATTAGCTGAGTATAAAATAAATCTTTTAGACTAGTTTGAGCATCTGAATTGGCGCCAAAATATTTCAGGCGATTCACCTCTTCAGCGCAGAAATATGTGATCGTTTATTTAGAAGAAGCGTAAACATTTTTTCCTACGATTGAGCGCTACAACATTCCCAAAATGCTAAAACGGTTATTAATACATGCGCAAGTCTAGTCCTATTAATATGAGCTTGAGCTGCATAAAATTTTCTATAAATAATGTTGTAAAATCCAAATAAAACTTGCAAGGATTTCTAATATCCTTTAAGGGGATTCTAATTTATTCGTATAATTATCATCGTGATATCATTAACCCTTTTTAAAACTGCTTAAAACTTTAACAAACTAGTATCCAAAAAAAAAAAAAAAAAAAAAAAAAAAGAGCATCATACGGTTGTTCAAAACAAAACTTTCTCATTTGAAAAGTCCTTACGAGCCATGTAAATGCTCAGATGTAAATGAATACATACTACCAGTCATATATCCATGGTGAGATTTTACACATGAAAAAAATAGGACCCCTAACGTGATGAAAGGATTATACTTAAAGAGTAAACAACAGCACAGCACAATAAATCATGGGTCGACCAAAGGGGGGACTATAATCCAGTTATCCTAAAATAATGAAAATGGAACCAACTAACAGCATGTTGTAGGGGTGACGATAAATGATATTTACAGACTGTATGCATGAATAAGCTAGCATGGCAGTGGTGGGATAAAAATAAAAAGGGGTGCAACTAAACAACTATAGGGGGATAATATGTATATATACAGTGGTACCTCAGTTTACGAGTGACTCTGAATAAGAGCAAATTGGTTTATGGGTATAAAAATTACGAGCAGTGTATTGGCCTGTGTGCAAAAAAAAAAATTCTATCTGTAAGCGATATTTTTCTTTTTTGTGGACAAGTATTAAGGAGACTAGAAGTATTTACACCATGTTCATGTGATTTTTACTTTATTTTAATATCACTTTATAGAAAAGGTAAAACCAGGCGTTTCCAGACAGGTTTCTCGTCAAAATTGAATGTACTGTAGACTAAAAAATGAAGATAAACTGCCCATTAAGTGCAAATTAAGAGATTTAGTCAATGATAGTGAACATTATTTTACCAGAAATGCTCATGGTGGGAGATTTTACCTCTGATTAATAACCCCTTCCTCCTCCTCCTCCTCCTTATCCTCCTCCTCCTCTTCCTCATGCCAGCCATGCCTCTCCTCAAAGGTGAAGCGAGAGATAATTTGTCACTATATGTTTTTTTTTTAATTATAAAATATTAATTATAATTAATCTTTTATCTTACGTGTTATAATTTCATCACTAAATTTCATTACAAATCTTTAGAAATGAGTGCATAGGTTTATTTATGGACTTCTGGAACCGATCGACTGAATTTCCTATATTTCTAATGGGAAATGATTGTTTCAGAATGCAAGTACTTTATAATATATATATATATATATATATATTATATATTATATATATATATATATATATACACATATATAGACATTTATATACACACATATTATATACAGTATATATATATATATATATATATAAATACATAAATATATATATATCTATATATACATATATATATATATATATATATATTTATATACAGATAGAAAGATAGATATATACATGAATGTATAATGTGTGTGTGTTTCTTTTTATACAGTTTTATATATATATATATATATATATCTGAGGAATTCCACAACCGCAGAAGTATTCTGTAATATATATATATATATATATATATGTATATTACAGAATACTTCTGCGGTTGTGGAATTCCTCAGATAATAGGCATTATAAACGGTAAGGGTGTTTTTTCCACACTTGTAAATATTAACAAAGTAAATATTAATATACTTTAAAGTTAAATTACTCTGCAGAAGTTTATGCACTATAACATAGTGATATTACATTGCAGTATATTAAAATCTTAAGTTGGCAACCTCAATATCCAAACTTCCATCTCTCTCTCTCTCTCTCTCTCTCTCTCTCTCTCTCTCTCATATCAGTTTAAGCTTTTTAATGTGCTGTACTGGGATGAAATTTACAATCCTGTATTCCATATATTTCTGTATTAATAGGTTGATACTGTACTGTATGGTAGTAATAATAATAATGATGATAATAATAATGACAATAATAATCATAGTAAAAGGTTATTGAAAAAACAAATACGAACTTTATACAATACCCATACAATAAATATGTTGTCAATGAAAATTATTGGAATAGGATATAAAGCATAATGCAGTTCTGTATCTGATTATGTAATATTTAATCATTTAAAAATTATGGGAAGAGTTATTGCATTTGTAATATGTTATTAGTGATATGAAAAGAATCGGATATTCTCTCTCTCTCTCTCTCTCTCTCTCTCTCTCTCTCTCTCTCTGCTTGATATAAAGATAAAAATGTAAGAATTTAATTATCTAAACAAAGAGTTTGACAATTTCTATTTAGGTAAAATATGTTATTTCAGATTGAAAAATAATGAAGTTAGAATTTATATAAACACTATAATTCTATAATTTCTTTATTTGTTATCGAAAAATAAAATTGCATTTATTTTTTTAAAGAAAGTTCTTTAAAGGTATCATAATATGATAAAATGTATTAGCTTAAATTCCTCTCGATAGAAACTTCCTTATAGAAATTAAACATCACAGTTAGATTGTTGAAGCTAACACCACGTCAACAAGAACCTTTGTCTCTGACCACGAGGTTCTAAGAGCAGTGTTTTACTAGAAATTTATAATTCTTATAAGAATAGCAGATCATATTTCATGTTCTCATGCTTTGATATATTTGAATAGCTTTCTTTGTAAGACAAAAATTTTTTTTTTTTTTTTTAGAAAATAAGAAATGTATTGAAAATGGTTTCTTCAACAACCAAATAAACGTGGATATACACTCGGTATAGTATGCGCAGATTCAATAGAGCGTGAAATCTTTGTTTTTAATAAATGACAAGGAAAAGGAAATTCTTTAAACATTTCATTAAATAAATGACTATCAATATATACGGATGAACATGCAACTTCTATCTTTTCACAACAACCCTTAATATTCATGGGTTTAAAACGATTTTTGTTTTATTCCATTAGATTTATTTATTCAGCTGCCTGCGATTCCAGCCATTGACTCATGGCTACCCTCAGAGATACTTTGAACAATGGATATATACCATGTTGCTGATCAAGGCCCTAGAGGAGTTATTTCTTCTTCTGGAGCAGTTAGAGCGAATCTCTATATTTTGTTTCCATGCTATGAATCGAAACACATAAATCTTTTGTGAATATTCAAATATATACATTTCTCAAATATCCAACTTTAGGTTTCTATTATCATTGCAATGCCCTTTATATTGAAGTGTATTTCCGTTGTTCAAAAAGAAGGCAACCGTGTTATCCCATACGAATGGAAAAAAAGCACGCTGATAGACGAAGTATACAGTATATGTAGTCCTTGATGAAAACCTTGAGTCAATGGCTGAAACTGCAGTAGAATAAGTATATGTAAAGGGACAAGAGTGAGGTTATATAACAGAGCTGAAAATGCTTATCTGTATTATATATATATATATATATATATATATATATTATAATATATATACATATATATACATACATATATATAAATAATATATATATATATATATATACATATATATGTATATATATATACATATATATATATATATATATATTGTATATATACTTTATATGTAGGTGTATATATTGTATATACAATTGGGTTTCAACTCTTTAAAATGTCTGCCCATGTAGCAGGGAATGCTACTTTAAGTATAAGGATTGATATTGATAATGAACTACAAGAGAAGTAATGAACAATTAACATAGAATATTATAAAACAGCAACCGCCTAAAAACAGATCTTTCAAATATAAACTATTAAAACTTCAAAAAACAAGAGATAGATAATTAAGATAGAATAGTGTGGCCAAGTGTACCTTCAAGCCAGAGAAATCTACCCCAAGACAAGAAAAGACCATGGTAAAGAGGCTATGGCACTACCCTAGACTAGAGAACAATGGTTTGATTTTGGAGTTTCCTTCTCCGAGAACAGCTGCCTATCATAGCTATAGCTAAGGAGTCTCTTCTACCCTTACCAAAAAGAAAATAACCACTCAACAATTACAATGCAGTAGCTAACCACTTGGGCGAAAAAGGATTGTTTGGTAATCTCCGTGATGACAGGTGTGGGGACAGGAGACTGTGGAAAGAATAGGCCAGACTATTCTATGCATGTGTAGGCAAAGGAAAATTAGCCGTAACCAGAAGGAGGGATACGATATAGTACTGTTTAGTCAGTCAAAGGAGTCAACAACTCTTTAGTGGTAGTATTTCAACGGGTGACTCGTGCCTTGGCCAAATCACTACCTACGCAGTTTTTATAGCTGTTAGAATTGTATTCAGTTAAAGTGTTTGCCGAGACATATTCCCACTATAACATTATAAACAAATACTTTGAAAAATCTATGTTAATTTCATCCTATTTTAATTGGATATATCAATATGGTAATGAAAACTATTTACAAACACATGCTGGATCCTCGCATTGTAATTACTTACTTTGAATAGTAAAGGTTTTTGGAGACATTATAACAAATATAAATATTCATTGAATAATCCATTCAAACTTGAGACAATTTTAAACAACATATTATTCAAAAAGTCTGATCTTCAATATAAAAAAACAGAAGGATTTGAAATTGGAGCCCAGGACATTTTCTTTTACATAATACCACTCCACTTTATGTGTTCTTTCATAGTTGATTAATGGTCAAAAAGAGAAAAAATGGTACACAGTATTATATAAAATGATGTGGAAATTAACTTTGGGAAAATAAGCCTTAAATTGTCACATTTCATATGATATGAAAAAAATCTAAGCCAAGTTAAGTAAAGAGAACAACCTGGAATTAAACAATAATCTCAATCCACTTAAATAAAAACAAACACAAAATAAAAAGGTGAAATTAGAAATCGTCCCCACATGCTCGAGCTTAACCATTAACACATTTTGAGGATTCTTCGAACTCAATGCAGCTAATGGAATAATCACGGTTCATTTGCCTCGGCGAATGCATGATTAACTGTAATAACATTCCGGGAATCGTTAGATTCGTTTTACATTAATGTGATTTTGTAGTGTTCAATACGCCTTGCATTCGCCTTTGACTCGCAAAGGCGATTAGCTTTGTGGGACATAGATGTACGAAGAGCATTAAATTTAATGTTAAAAAATTGGAATTGTAGTCTCGGGGATTACATGGCCAAACGTCGAGGTATATTGGTAAAACAACAAGAACTAGGTTACGGTAGGATTACTTCTCTCTCTCTCTCTCTCTCTCTCTCTCTCTCTCTCTCTCTCTCTCTCAAGTCTTGCGTCATTAGTTCAATTAAGCGCGTTTGCATATGAAATTAATACTTTTGATGATTGCAAAAATAGCATGAATAAAAGATTTGCCTTTTTTTCCGAAAACATAAAACTACATGTGAGAAAAATTTCACAATTGTGTTCATCCTCTTTTCAACAATACAAACTTCAATGCCGTTGGATTTAACTATCACTCATATAGTAGAAGCATATGAAACCTTATATTAATAGGAAAATTATAATATTTAATGAATTCTTAATGTGACTAAATCTACTATTAAGACTTAACTATTTCATATAACCAAATTGACGAGATCTATAATTATATAATTGTAATTATTGTCCAGTATCTTAATCAAAGAGTTAAAACTACAATGGTCAGTCCAATATACTGTATAGTTAATAAGGAAAAGACAAAGATATTTCTTGAGTAGACAAAACATAATGTTTTACCATTTTGTTTTCTGGAAATGTTAAATATTATGATTTCAGATTTGAACACAACATCAGATACGTTTTGTGCCTTACGTAAAAAAAACCCGAAAGAAAACAAGATACAAAGGAAAAAATAAAGACATTCCAGCTAAAAAAAGCCATAGATATTTATATATATATATATATATATATATATAGGCTATATATATAGGCTATATATATATAGGCTATATATATATAGGCTATATATATATATATATATATATATATAAAGGAGCTGAGAAAATAATTGAATATTACCTTATGCTGGCATATTTGTGAAAATTTTGTAGCTAATAATTAGCAATGTAATTTCTCTCTCTCTCTCTCTCTCTCTCTCTCTCTCTCTCTCTCTCTTAATTCTTTTATACAGGCGCATGCTTGAAAAGCCTACTGTTGGAGAAAAGATAATTTTATTAAACGTAGGAAAAAGAAATCTTAAGTACTACTTGGATGAACCATTTCTTGATCATAAATGCAAAGTCCATGTAGATGAATTTAGTCAACAAAAATTTTAAGGATAAGCATGATTAATTATTAAAGAAAAGGAGATTTTGAAAACTCAACATCAAACCCTATGTAACAGTGGAATCGTAAACTTCATCGGAAAAACCATAGAAAAGGCATGAATGGCCTCGCTCAGAGTACAGAGACTACTTCATTACAGAGAATATGCTGAAGCAATGAGACTACAATTTGTCAGAAGGAAAGGCCTTGCTCCAAAGGGAGTCGAATCCGAGATCACTGCAGCTTAGAATATCTAGATTTTCTAAGGGAGCGAGTAAGCCTCACAATTTAGTCTGCTTTATATGTAATATATATATATATATATATATATACAGTATACTGTATATATATATATATATATATATATATACAGTTCCTAAAGGACCGACGTCAATCCCGTTGCAGGATTGGAATTGTAAGCTTCGTTGAAGAGGGGAGGAGCTTATGAGATCAGTTATGAAATTC
>NC_090751.1:41365806-41378306 GCF_036898095.1 Palaemon carinicauda
TATATATATCATATATATATATATATGAAATTACTCCAGATCAGAGGGAGGAAGGAATCTTTATCCCGATACATAATAAGGGAGACAGATTAATCTGCAGTAATTATCTAGGTATTTGTTTACTACCTACATCATATGGAATATTTACAATAATTATCCACTATAGACTTACCACCTATGCAGAAAGTATAATCGAAGAATATCAGTGTGGTTTCCAAGCTGGAAGGTCTACCATTGACCAAATATTCTCCCTCAGATAAGTCACAGAAAAATAGCGGGAATATAATAAACAAAACCATTTATTCATAGACTTCAAACAGGCATATGACAGCATACACCTAACACCAATGGGGAATATAATGAGAGAATTCGGAATACCCTCAAAACTCATAAGGGTAACGAAAGCCTGTTATAAAAAATACCCTATGCTCAGTTAGATGCGGATCAGGATATACTACCACTTTTCAGGTGAAAAAACGGCCCAAAACAAGGATGCATCCTATACCCCCCCCCCCCTACTCTCCAACCTGGTAATGGAAAAGGCACGGTCCAGATATAGACCTTGGGAAAAGGTAACAAGAAGCATAACTGCCAGGCCAGAAGGGGTCACTTTTAATAACGTAATGGACAACTGCTGAGGCTATGCTGATGACATAGATATCATAGGGGTCAACCTCAGGGAAGTGGAGAACCTAACAACACAGGTGTTGCCAGTTGGGACTAGAGACAAATGAAGGCAAAACAAAAATCATGGAAGTAGCAAGAACACTGCAATTACAGGGAAATGTAGATCTGACCTGAAACAGTAGAGTCCTTTAAATATCTGGGTACTGCTATGTCACAGAACGCTGGAATGGCTGAAGAAGTTACAGCAAGGATTGGAGCAGCCAACAGATGTTATTTCAGCCTCATAGACCTTTTTAAACGACCATCAATCTCCCGTAAAACAAAATTGAGAATATATAACAAAGTTATCAGACAAGTTTTGATATATGGATGCGAGACATGGTCTCTAACAAAGACATTAGAAAAAAAAAAATTAAATTTTTGAGAATGTGATTCTGAGAAGAATAGAGGGGCCCATCTATGAACAAGAAATGAATGGATGGAGAAATAGTACAAACCAACCAAATATATGTGATGTAATTAGACCAAGAAGACTCCTATGGGCAGGACACATGGTTCGTATGGGTGAGGATAGAGCTCCAAAGAAGATATTCTCGGCTGAGGTTGCTGCAATACGATCTGTAGGACGGCCAAGAGAAGATTGGAGAAGATGCTTGGAGGAGGATGTAATAATCTCTGGGAGAAACCCGAATGAATGGTTCCAATAGGCACAGGATAGAGAAGAGTGGAAAATACTAAAACGAGCGGTCCAGGGTCATAATGCGGCCTCAAGTACCACCGAAGTAAATAAGTATGTATGTATGTGTATATATGTATATATACACATACATATATATATGTGTGTGTGTATATATGTATATACATATATATACACACACACACACACATATATATATATACAGACATATATATATACATATATATATATATATATATATACATCTATCAATATATATATATATATATATATATATTTATATATATATATATATACATCAATCAATATATATATATATATATATATATAGATAGATAGATAGATAGATAGATAGATGTATACATTACGCAATTTTCAGTTATATAAGAACATTGATATTCTTTCACCTTTTCGTATGATAGAAAATCGGTAGTAGGCTAAAGACTATTTTATCGTCATCATTATCTTCAATATTGCTCTTTTTTTTATTATCATTGATACTACTATTATCAAAATTATAATCATAATTTTCATTATCATCATCATGATATTGGTCGATACAATGATATTATCAATAATATTGAAAGCAAGTTAAATTCTAACGTTAACAAAATCTTCGAATTCAACAGCATTCTAAATAAGAAAAAATATGTTTTGCTAAAGTATAATATTGTTATAGTGAACATATCCTCTATGCAATCTATTGTATACAATCTCTTTTGAACATTAGAAGCTACAAATCTTGTTGGCTTTCCCTAAGCTTTGTATTCTCTTGGCTCGTGTGTCCTCCCACCACTTTTCCTGGCCCATTCTCCCCTGTCCCATCTTAGGAACCCCCTTCCCAAAACCCAAGCCTGGGCCAACCCCCTCCCCAGACCACAGCATCAAGGTTTTCCCCTTCTGGGGTTCATTCTTTGCTTACAACTCTTTCCCATTTGACTTTTTCTCTCCTTTCCTTCTTACACTGGTGCTACTCTTTCTTGTATTCATTTCCCTCTCCTCTCTCCCGTCTCCCCTCCTCCCTCCTTCGTCGTGAGAGAACAATGTCAGGTAAGGAAAGAGCAGACGACAAAAGACATGCCCTT
Organism: Palaemon carinicauda; assembly: GCF_036898095.1. NCBI lineage: Eukaryota > Metazoa > Arthropoda > Malacostraca > Decapoda > Palaemonidae > Palaemon > Palaemon carinicauda. The sequence continues at coordinate 41,368,216 of NC_090751.1, forward strand.
AGGCGCATTATTGTTTAGCTATTTTTCTTTCTCTCCTTCTTTTCTTTCTTTTACGGCCAGCCAGGGATAATAGAGATAATACTCCATGTCTCGGGCTCGGCGCTTACTACTCCTCGGGAGTAGTGCGCCTCGAGGTGTGTCTCTCTCTGATTACTTTCTCTGGGCCTCGTCTTCTTGCCAGGTTGACTCTTCTGAACGAAACAGCCCATTGTGTTGCTGACGGAAAAATAGAAGCAAGCAAGGCAAGGGACTCTCTGATTAACTACGTTTAAAGAAACAATTTGCAAAATAAAGAAAGGATAAAGCAACTGAAAAAGCCACCACGTGTTAGCAAAATGGCAGAGTTTTGACCAGCTCTACTGTAATGGTTTGAGATACTAATGCATATAGGCCTATATGTATATATATACATATATATGTGTATATTTATATATATATATATATATATATATATAATATATATATATATATATATATATAGAGAGAGAGAGAGAGAGAGAGAGAGAGAGAGAGATTGACTGATTGATTTAGAGTTCTCTGGCATCCTGACATCGAAGGGAAGGAGAGAGAGAGAGAGAGAGAGAGAGAGAGAGAGAGATTGACTGATTGATTTAGAGTTCTCTGGCATCCTGACATCGAAGGGAAGGAGAGAGAGAGAGAGAGAGAGAGAGAGAGAGAGATTGACTGATTGATTTAGAGTTCTCTGGCATCCTGACATCGAAGGGAAGGAGAGAGAGAGAGAGAGAGAGAGAGAGAGAGAGATTGACTGATTGATTTAGAGTTCTCTGGCATCCTGACATCGAAGGGAAGGAGAGAGAGAGAGAGAGAGAGAGAGAGAGAGAGAGAATGAACAACCAACCAACGAATCAAGAGGGATATTAAGCAAAACCAGAGACATTAAGAAATAAAGATATAGAGGTAAATATTTGCTAAAAATATATATATATTACAGTATATATGAAAGATCCTTCTGCATAAGAGCAACGAATATAGCTACAGTGAAGAACAGATGTACATCCAGCATAATGCATTAATGTCCATGTATTTTCTTCCAGGCTATTGGAGCTTTCTGTAATGATTTCTTGATCCTTTTTCTCGATACGAGGCCCAAACCCTTCCAGCGACCCAACCTCATATTTATGCAGTAATTACGTCTACTAAAGACTTTCTTTGGCGCTTGAGATAAAAGGAATAACGAGTAAGAGAGAGAGAGAGAGAGAGAGAGAGAGAGAGAGAGAGAGAGAGGCTGTCATTTGGCGGTGATTTACACAGAAGCACAAGGCCTGAATGGTGATTACGGTAAGGAAGCAGATGTTATTATCAGGTCCTTAATGGGATTTTCATATACGGCGTCGTAAATCCACTTTTTTTTCGATGAGGAAGAATGAATTAATTTGCCTCTTAATCATTTCTGTAATTATTTCCATTTACGACGGTTGAAAGATATTGCAAATGTTGATTTTCGTTTTATTAAAAGGAAAGATACCTTAAATGTTAATTTATTTATTTATTTTGGTTAAAAGGAAAGAAACCTTAAATGTTGATTTTTTTTTTTGGGGGGGGGGGGGGGTTAAAAGGAAATATACCTCAAATGTTGATTTTGTTTTTCTTTTTCTTTTTGGTTAAAAGGAAAGATACCTTAAATGATGATTTTTTTTTTTGATTAAAAGGAAAGGTACTTTACATGTTATTTTTTTTTCTTTTGGTTAAAAGGAAAGATCCCTTAAATGTTGATTTTCGTTTTGTTGAAAAGAAAAGAGCTTTTACTGCCAGCCGTATGTAAATAGAAAACAAAAGTTTTCTCTCTCTTCGTTATATACTGGGCTGTGGGCATGACGATCTTTATGAAATATTTTGTGGGTTATTTTGTTTGACCTTTCAGAGCATATTCTTCAACTATAAAGAACAACATTGAATGTTTTGGAATTTTTTAGTATTCTTCAGCAATCACGTTATGTTATGCAAATGGTGTTTCAGTATAGGGTATATAGTCTATACGATTATTGTTCTTCAAGACAGTCTGATTAATTCGTTAAGCTCGGCACTATTTTATATAAACTACTGATTATCAGTAGTAGAGAAAATCCGCATTGGTTTATTTGTTCAAATATTTCTTCCGCTAAATACAGAAAAAGCTTCCTTATATCAATAAGATCCACAATTCATTTACAAATCACAATATTGAAACGAAATCAAAACGGCCTCATATTATAAAAGGAAACAATTGAGTTCTGATTATCTTAGAATATGGCAGCATCATTAATTAATTTGCTATGGACGGAAAATTTCGAAAAAAGGGAAATAAACACAAATGACACTCCAAGCAATATGTAGTTCGAATAGCGAGAAATAATGAAAAAGAGTATCAAGTCAACATGCTCAAAAAGGAAACTCCATAAGCAAGCGGGAAGTGAAACTTGAACTGGTTATGATTCACTATTCATAAGATGCTTTATCCTTTCGGTCACAAAATTTCGAACCTATAAAAAGATATGAAAAATATATACAATATCAGTCAATCCCAAAATATTAAAAGAATTTCTCATCAGATGTTAATAATAATGAGTAAATTAGGTAGTTTGATTCTAGGAACGTAGACCAATTAAACTCCCGAATTGATAGCAGTGGAAAGTTCACAATTTAGCTATTAACCAACGGTGACTCACTCTCGTCTTACGTAAATATCAGTCGAAAAATATCTTTTATGAAAGGCAACCAATAATCAACGTGTTAAAGACATGCAATTAGGCCCGGTGTGACGGTCTGAACGATCCCCCGGTCTCAGAATTCTCCTTGATAATCTGCGCATGCGCGAACATTACCGTTTGCCAGTGCATACGAGGTTGATGTTTTATTTTCCTGTAATTTTAACGTGCGCAGCTCAACATTACCGCTTGCCAGTACATACGAGCTTGATGTTTTATTTTCATGCGAGCAAAGCGAGCTAATGGCGGAAAAGAACCATTATACAATGTCAAGGAGAATTCTGAGACCAGGGGATTGTTCAGACCGTCACACCGGCACTGGCCTTACATTCGCCTAGAATTTTTGTTCCTACTTAAGATTTTTTGGCGTAACTTTAGTTATCTTCAGTCAGCAGTAGCAGGTCATTTGGATAACAATTGCACGGATTCGCGATTTCATTGTTGATCCATTGTACTAACTTGCATAAGACAAGCTTGTTACTGCTAACATTTTGCAAAGACATACTGCTGATTTTTTTTCATCAGTGGCATTCAATAAGGCAATAAATTTTGGGATCTCACCATCGCATTATTATTATTATTATTATTATTATTATTATTATTATTATTATTATTATTATCATCGTAAACAATAGGCTACCTGTTTTACTAATCACATGGGCACAGCTGAAATGGAGAACTAATTTGATTGTATAATAATAATAATAATAATAATAATAATAATAATAATAATAATAATAATAATAATAATAATGATGATTTTTATCCAATCTACAACCCTGACCACAAAAGGAGAATTCTAAATGTCCAAGGGATCCAATATGAAAACCAACTCATTGCAGAAAAGAAATAGAGTAATAGATAAATAAAAAAAAAATTAGAAATGAAATAAAAATTAAGAAATCTGTTAAGATCAATAACCACGTACAACAGACCTCTCATATATGAACTATAAAACGAGACTTGTTTTAACAACCTGTTCATCAGAAACACAATCATATCAATAATATTTTGAACAATCAAATTATAAAATCATTCCACAATCTGGTCATAGCAGGAACAGAACTTCTAGACTACAGTGTAGTTTTGAGCCTTACGATGAACACAAGACTATTACAGTAGAGTAAGCTGCATAAGTATACCACGTGCTTGATGGCATAGGCCTACAGTATTTTGAGAAGATCAAAGGATGGGAAAAATTATAGCAAATATTATGTAACAAACAAAGAATTGTCAGAATGACTGTGTCATAGATTATTGTCTAGATCTGGGATAAATAATTCGACAAATCCCAAATATTTGTTCAATAAAGTAATATGAAAATTGGTAGCTGTACACTACCTGGAATGCCCGTGTTTTTGACTTTCAACTAAATTTAGGTAGTTCATTTAAGTTTCTCCACGAAAAGAGCAATTTAAACTGACTGTTAGTGTCTTGCAATTAAAGTGTTTTCAATAATAATAATAATAATAAAAATAAAAATGATAATAGTAATAATAATAATAAGAGTATTTAATATATGACATTAACTCTAAAACCATGAAATACACACGCATACACATACATAATACACACACACACACACACACACACATATATATATATATATATATATACAGTATATTTATATATATAAATATATATATACATACATAATCACACTGAGATTTACCACTAATCCCTTAAATGAGAGGCATGGTGACCACCAATCATGTTAGCAGACACTAAAACAAGTTCGATCCCAAGTGCAAATTGGTTTTAACGATTTAGCTGTTGAGGCTACCGTCCTACGTACCAGTGTGTTTTACCCAGTAAGGGTAAATACACAAATACTATTTAACATGTTGATTTTCATCAAATGTAAGTAAGTATGTATGTATGTATGTAAGTATTTATGTATGTTCATATATAGTATATTTATTCAAGAAGAAAGTTATAAGTCAATGGCTAAAACTGTAGACGACAGAATAATGTTGAGGAAAGACATCGTTTGTTTACATTCTAAACATCAAGTGTTGCCCTGAGATAAAAGAAGCAAACATGTGCATCCATATATATTAACAAGTATGTATATATATATATATATATATATATACTGTATATACATATGTATACATATATATATATATATATATATATACTGTATGCTTGTATACAAAAGCCTACATACACAAACACACACACATATACATATATATATTTCTATATATATATATATATATATATATGTATGTATATATATATATATATATATATAAACTGTATGCTTGTATACAAAAGCCTACATACACAAACACACACACATATACATATATATATTTCTATATATATATATATATATATATATGTATATATATATATATATATATATACATATATATATATATATATACATATATGTGTGTGTGAGTATGTGTATTTTGGTACAATTATCATCAATAATCATATATCATATAATAAAGGACCCTTTTTAATAACATGAAGAACACCTTCACGTAAGTATCATTACAAAACATTCTTTTATCATATCAAAGACAAGTCGAATATCCCAACCATGAAGAATGAAACTTCCCTCACTCTCAAGAACATTTGAAGTATGCATGCAAGAAAATGAAAGCAATTCCTAATTCTTAATTAAGGTAATAAACAAGAAGATATATAAAGCTCAAGGCAATTGTATTTACTGCTTGGCTGCTTGTGATAATTAGTCTGACCTGCTTTATGCTTCATCATAGTGTTCTACCTTTGCATTCTTGAAAGTGGCAGAGAGAGAGAGAGAGAGAGAGAGAGAGAGAGAGAGAGAGAGTTTAGTATGTCCTTTGTTTACAGGTAGTGTAATTTATTGTGCACATTTACTACGTAAACAGAGTATAGCAATATATGATGATTTATTTTGCTTTTTAAAGAGTACTTGAATGACGTTCATATATTTGCCACAGATTTATGCGGTTGTTTTGGAATGAGATAAAATTCCTATAACTGAAATACGTAAAAGTGTTTACTTTAAGTGAATGCTACTATATTTATCTATTTTTTACTTATTTATTTACTTATTTTATTTTTTTGTATATAATATAGATAAGACAAAAATTAATGCAATAGTCTAGTAATAGTAGGCTAAATAACAATAGCAAATGCAACCGTTTCTAGTCTACTGCAGGACAAATGCCGCAAACATGTTAATTCATGTCTGGGGTTTGGCCAGTTTTCATCACCACGCTGGCCAGTGTGGAATGGCACTTGCAGGAGGTTTTTGTCTGATCGCTCAGAGCAAACTAACCTTGTATGTGTATCCCTGACTAGTACAAATTTGATGATCATGGCATAGCTCAAAACCTTTCACAACGTTAAGGTATCTACACTCAAAAAAGAGCCTAAATAAACCTCCATACATATGTTTAACAAAAGAGAACAAAGGATTACCCATAGCCATACCAAACACTTGTTCATAAAATTCTCCATTAAAGCTAAGCTAACACTTTTTGTTACATAGACAAACGAGATCAATAATAGTTATGGTTAAAAATTATTATTAATATGACTATTGGCACAGACATCAAATGCACTAAGTCAGCGACAGACAAATTTGTAAGTAATGAACTCATATCAAAACTTAATAGTTTGTACTTTGTCGATTTGTTCATATTTTGAAATTTATCGCAAAGAAACTTAAACTTTGAAGTCTCAAAGTGTTAGGAAGCCTAAAAAAAAAAAAAAAAAAAAAAAAAAAAAAAAAAAAAAAAAAAAAAAAAAGTAATTCTACTATTATCTTGATGATTTATGACTAATAGATCCTGTTGCACTAATTGGCCTGATTGGGTTTCCTGGTTTATGAGTTTTTATTAAACCAAATACATAAGGCAATGATGGTCTAGTAAAGTTCAATGAATCAATTATGGATTTTTCTTGCTCTTAAATTAATCTTGATACTCTCTCTCTCTCTCTCTCTCTCTCTCTCTCTCTCTCTCTCTCTCTCTATATATATATATATATATATATATATATATATATATATATATATATACTCGTATGTATACACATATATGGGCATATGTATCTTATATAATATATGTGTGTGTATATATATATATATATATATATATATATATATACACACATACATATATGTGTGTGTGGTGTGTGTGCGTGTGTATGTATGTGTGTGCGTGAGTATTATGCATTTGCCATGGGCCTTATCGCGTTTAATCAGGGTGGCTCTAAAAGTATTAACATTTAGTTTTTATGATATGAGCATCTGTTGTTATAATGTTATAAATAATAAGGTCTTTTCCACTCTGGTTGTTTCCATCGCCACTGATTCACATAAAAAAACCTAACCACTGCTCAAGTCATCAAGGTAATAATAGAATTTAATAAGCATGCTCTTATGTTGGCTCTCGCCAAGGAGTCGAACTTGGGTCCTACCATAACGCCCAAAACTCAATATATTCATGCGCACGCACATACACAATTTGTGTTTTTCTGTATTTGTTTCATTTGACATCTCTGACATTTATCAGGGTAAAAGAAATAAATGAATTCGGATGAGAAGATTTTTTTTTTCACATACTTCAACAGAACTTGAGCCATAAAAATTGTTACGAAAATAATATATACAGATCCAAGGCATTATCTTCTCTTTCATGAACTAAAAACAAAAATATACTTATTCTTTTTATTCTTGTTTGGTAACTTTTACAAAATTGAATTTCCAAGAATCCCTCTCATGGGTTTTGCTTAAGAAAAAAAAGACGGTTCGAATAACTAATAAAAATACAATTCCCAGAAAAAAAAAAAATAAACACAAAGTTATGAAACTGAAGAATCTAGATACCAAGAACAACAAAGGGACAGTTTTGGGCGAAATTAAGGAAAGAAAAATGAGTTATGGACTGAGGGTATGTGTGAGGAGTGGGGCTGTAGGGAGAGGGGGTTAGGGGGGGGGGGTAGATGAAGGATGCGATAGCAGGAGCGGCTATATCAGAGGCCATAAAGAAAAGTATTGCAGAGGTCGTTAGTGAAAACTTGGGACAGAGAAGACGACCAAACTTAATGTCCCTCTCCCTTCCATAGTTTCTTCTGCAGTGAAGATCAAAGGCTATGACCTGTCTCCTCTGCGATTGTTTTATTATCGGTACATGTTCACAAAATAATGTCTTGTATACGTTAAAAACCTGTTATTCTTACCTTTGTGTATATAATGTATTGTATTGCCAAGTGTAGTATTTTGCCTTTATTTGGACCAGATGTAAATAATTATTGTAAATAGGAGCTGTATATGTTGTGGTCAATAAAATATCTATCTATCTTATTTTGTTTTTACTTTCGAGTAATGATATCTAAGCCCGAAAAATCTAGCGCAAGCCTTTCATATTTTTATGAAAGTTATGGACTATATGGTAATATAACTTAAACGGAGTATACCTCATACCGTTATATTATCAAGTATAACATAAAATTCCAATATTTCCAGTATATCATCATTTCATATTTTTATGAAAGTTATGGACTATAAGGTAATATAACTTAAACGGGGTATATCTCATACCGTTATATTATCAAGTATAACATACAATTCCAATATTGCCAGTATATCATCATTTCATATTTTTATGAAAGTTATGGACTATAAGGTAATATAACTTAAACGGGGTATATCTCATACCGTTATATTATCAAGTATAACATACAATTCCAATATTGCCAGTATATCATCATTTCATATTTTTATGAAAGTTATGGACTATAAGGTAATATAACTTAAACGGGGTATATCTCATACCGTTATATTATCAAGTATAACATACAATTCCAATATTGCCAGTATATCATCATTTCATATTTTTATGAAAGTTATGGACTAGAAGGTAATCTGTTGTAAATGGGGTATACCTGATATCGATATATTCTATAATATGACATTCAATTCCAATATTATTAATAACTTATTTTCATTATGATTTTTTTCATACCTGCTTATATAACATTCGTAAGAATTGAGAATATAATGATATTTCAGATACATCGAAACAAAACATATGTTATGGTAAAAGTGTATTTATTCTATTTTCTTTCGACGTTCAGTCTTTCCTACAAATCATTAAGTGATATCAATCATGTGAATCTTAAACGGAAAATAGACGCAAGTACTGTAACAAAGAGTATATTATAATAATGTTTGAACTTAACAGATCGTGAACCATTTAAGAGATATAACGCAGTGAAAAATTTACTTTAATGATCCGATTTCCTTATTGTTCAAAGTTGCTTTTAATAGATCAGCTTTACCCAGTTCGTCAGATCCAATCAGATGTCTACAATTATGACGATGACTTTATCTAAATCAGACTAAGGTAATGGCAAGGAACAAAAAGGAACAATTAGTGAATATCTATATCTATATAGAAGATCTGTAAAAGATTTTTACCGAAGTCGACTTATAGTTTGTATTACAACTTTTCTTTGAGCATGATCATTTATTGGGAATATGTATCATCGTAGAACGTGAGAGGTAATAGAGCTCAGTAATTGCTAAAATATTGTTTAGAAACTATGATACATTTACTTCAAAAAGTAATAAGACTTACTGTATGTGTCCATTGCTTACAAATGCTTTGGTATCTTTCCAAGATTCGATCTGCAGGATGTGGCTGACTCATGATTGTCTTATTGTTCAATTTAAAAACTTTGATTATAACCAACAGTTCTATATTTGCAGGATAAAAGTACAATATCAACGCATTTAGTTATAAAGTCAGTCATGTTTCCACTAGGTGAAAAAAACAATGTTTGTGTCCCCGATAGTGCATAGTATAACAGGCTACAATAACAACAAAAAAGGTATAATCATGATTTATAAACAACATTCAAAATGTTAACTGGGTATCCCTTGCATGGTAATCACTTTCCTTAAACCCGATATTACTGTAAAGATTAATTAATGCATTTATTTATATATTAAGCATAGGAGGAATATAGAGGGGGGGGGGTTAGTATCTGTCTTTAAATACAGAAGTGCGCGGTTGCTCGTTTACCAGGTGGTGTGGTTGTATATGTACCAACCGTGTGTCACACAATTGTAAATAATTATTTTCACCAATGTGACGGTGCCGAGTGAGGGTTGTGAACTCAAAGGCAGGATGCAATCAACTGAGTTGTTTATTAAGGAACACTCTTCTTTATATACAAAACCTCAAGGCAACAGGACATGACCTGTTCGAGAGGCAGACAATGTTACAGAGCAAAACGGAGACATGATCATTCAGGTTCTTTTTAGTGCGAGGGAAGAGCGCAGATACAAGCATAATATATACAAAATAATTATGTACAATTGTGTGTGACACACGGTTGGTACATATATAACGCCAGAATCGACCTACCATCTCG
>NC_090751.1:41388306-41395806 GCF_036898095.1 Palaemon carinicauda
AAAAAAAACATGTCTAAATATGCAAAATTTATCACATTCACACACACATATATATATACATACATACATATATATATATATATATATATATATATATATATATATATATATATATATATATATATATATATGTGTGTGTGTGTGTGTGTGTGCGCGTGTATATATATACATATACTGTGTGTATATATATACATATATATATATATATATATATATATATATATATATATATATATATATATATATATATTACATACATATATAAACATATACATACATACATACTTACATATATATATATATATATATATATATATATATATATATATATATATATATGTAAGTATGTATGTATGTATATGTTTATGTAAGTATGTATGTATGTATATGTTTATGTAAGTATGTATGTATGTATATGTTTATATATGTGTATATATATATATATATATATATATATATATATATATATATATATATACTTGTGCGTGTTTGTGTATGTATTTCACCAAACTTCTCTTGTTCTTTGAGAAGACTGGAATTAGAGAAGTTCAGCCATCTAGTTTTTCACCGAGCTCTGAGGAAAGAGGCTTCATGCAAGTTATTTTCTTTTATTCCTTCAGATACAGATAACCATTTATAGCTCCAAAGACTTGTAAACAATAGTCCGGGGTGAAATACAAATAGTGTAACGAACTCGTTACTAGGTAAACAAATGCTCTTGATTATCCATGTCCTTTAGAAAAGAGTACGAGCGAATCGGGTCTAAAAAGCTAAATAGAGAAGGGAATTAAATTGGGTCAAATACTAAAAGAACCAAGAATCAGGGAAGGCGGAAGTCTGTGATGTATTATAAGGTGAAAAAAGAGGAAAATAACATCAATAAGTAACTTCAGTTTATCACAAATCTCAGAACATACTTCTTTATTTTCCATTTACATGTACGATCACATATCTTTGTGATCTATTAATCTAAATTATTGGAAGAGGATGCATTTATAAAAGGCATTAGAGAGGGCGTATCAGGCAACCGACCCCTTAATGTAAGGATAACGGTGGGAAAGGAGAATAATCTATATAACTGTAAATTCCAGACATACAGTATAAATTTCAACTTAAAAAAATAATAAATATAAAAACACACCGTAATGATATGTTGACTTGGTTTAACTCGAAAATCTCTCTCCAGTGTGTCTTAGCCTAATGGTAGTTTCCTATGAACTATCCCATATAATTTCTTAAGATGAATTAGAGTACAACATGCTGGTAGTTATAAAATATATTCTTAGAGTATCTTCCTCAACATAAACTATCTCTATGAGGAAGACATTAAGTTTGCTCGTTTTCCCCCCAAAGTTTACACTAACGACATCAACCATCTTTTTTCTTTATGGTCTCTATATTAGCCATATATCCTGACGCATTCCTCATTTCCTAGCACCCATTCCTCATCCCTACAACCTCTTATTCATTATTATTATTATTATTACTATCCAAGATACAACCCTAATTGGAAAAGCAAGATGCTATAAGCCCAGGAGCTCCAATAGGGAAAAATAGCCCAGTGAGGAAAGGAAATAAGGAAATAAATAACTGAAGAGAACAAATTAACAATAAATCATTCTAAAAAAGAAGTAATGTCAAAAGAGATATATCCTATATAAACTATTAACAACGTCAAAAACAAATATGTCATATAAAAACTATAAAAAGACTCATGTCCGCCTGTCAACATAAAAACATTTGCACCAACTTTGAACTTTTGAAGTTCTACTGATTCAACAACCCGATTAGGAAGATCATTCCACAACTTACATAACTTACTCTTCATTCCTTAATATTATCCAAACCCGTGAAATACATGATATTCTTGGGACTCCATCTATAACATCCTCATAATACTTACAGTGAGGTTAAAAATGTACGTTGGAGTAAACCCGCTCAAAGATGGTATACTAGTAATTTCATCATTCATTCAAAAATCACCTCTAATTTTACACACACACAAACACAAACACACTAAATATATATATATATATATATATATATATATATATATATATATATATATATATATATATATATATATATATATATATGTGTGTGTGTGTGTGTGTGTGTGTATATATATATATATATATATATATATATATATATATATATATATATATATATATATATGTGTGTGTGTGTGTGTGTGTGTGTGTGTATGCATGTATGTGTATAAATATGTGTTCGTGTGTACAATTATCTAAATTGATGAACTTGCCCTATTACATTTTTCTCCAAAATTAATTTACCTTTATTTATAATTATTAGGATATGCTAAACAAACCCCAAAAAGAATCGTACATTTCCAGGTAGCCTATATACAGTAATATATCTATCTATTGTATGATCCCTTCAAACAAATGAACGTCCAGAAAAGGCTCATTTTTTAATCGCATAAAAATTGGCGAACTTAAAGATGTGAAAGAAAATCAGGACAAAGATTAAACATATCAAAAAAGGTGTTGGAGGGAGAATAAGAAAGTAAACCAAGTAAGAACTATTTAGGGGGAAATTAAAGTGAGAGGGAGGATTTATGAAAAAAATAACGAAAAATCAACTTGCGGTTGATGAAGGTAGAGTCATATCTCATCGAAAAATTAACAGGGGATTGATGTAGGTAGGAGCTTAAATTGTCGAAAAATTAACTAGGGATTGATGTAGGTAGGAGCTTAAATTGTCGAAAAATTAACTAGGGATTGATGTAGGTAGGAGCTTAAATTGTCGAAAAATTAACTGGGGATTGATGTAGGTAGGAGCTTAAATTGTCGAAAAATTAACTGGGGGTTAATGAAGGTAGGAAATTAAATTATCGAAAAATCAACTGCGGGTTGATTAAAGTATGGGATTGAATTATCGAAAAAAAAAACTAGAACTGATGAAGGTAGGGGCTTAAATTATCGAAAGATTAACTTGGGGCTGATGAAGGTGGGAGCTTAAATTATCGAAAAATTAACTGAGAGTTAATGAAGTTAAGAGCTTGAATCATCAAAAATTAACTGAGGATGATGAAGATAGGGGCTTAAACTATCGAAAGATTAACTGGGGGTTGATGAAGGTAGGAACTTATATAATCGAAAAATTAACAGGGGGTTGATGAAGGTAGGACCTTAAATTATCGAAAATTTAACTGGGGGTTGATGAAGGTAGGAAATTAAATTATCGACAAATTAACTGGGGGTTGATGAAGGTAGGGGCCTAAATTACCGGAAAAAATAACGTGAGATTGATGAAGGTGGGAGCTTAAATTATAGGAAAATTAACTGGGGGTCGATGAAGGTGGGAGCTTAAATTATAGGAAAATTAACTGGGGGTCGATGAAGGTAGGAACTTAAATCATCGAAAAATGAACTGGAATTTGATGAAGGTAGTAACTTAAATCATCGAAAAATTTACAAGGGGTTGATGAAGATTGGGGTTTAAATTATCGAAAAAATAATTTGAGATTGATGAAGGTAGGAGCTTCAATTATCGAAAAATTAACTGCGGGTTGATGAAGGTAGGAGCTTAAATTATTGAAAAATTAACTGGGCTGATGGAGATATGGTCTAAATCATCGAAAAATTAACCTGAGATTGATGAAGGTAGGAGCTTAAATTATCGAAAAATTAACTAGGACTGATGTTGGTAGGGACTTAAATTATCGAAAAATTAACCAGAGGTTGGTGAAGGTAGGGGCTTGAATTATCGAAAAATTAACTGGGGGTTGATAAAGGTTGGTGCTTGAATTATCAAAAAATGAACAGGGGAGGATGAAGATAGGGGCTTAAACTATCGAAAAATTAACTGGATGTTGATGAAGGTAGTAACTTAAATTATCGAACAATTAACTGGGGGTTGATGTAGGTTGGAACTTAAATTATCGAAAAATTAACTGGATGTTGATGAAGGTAGTAACTTAATTTATCGAACAATTAACTGGGGGTTGATGTAGGTTGGAACTTAAATTATCGAAAAACTAACTGTGGATTGATGAAGGTAAGGGCTTCAATTATCGAAAAATTACCTAGGGCTGATGAAGGTAGGAGCTTAAATTATCAAAAAATTAACTGGAGATTGATGAAGGTAGGAGCTTAAATTTTCGAAAATTTAATTGGTGGTTAATAAAGGTAAGCGCTCAAATTATCGAAAAATTAATAGGGGCTGATGAAGACGGGCTCAAGTTATCAAAAAAATAACTTTAGATTGATGAAGGTGGGGCTTAAATTATCGAAAAATTAACCGGGGGTTGATGAAGATAGGGGCTTGAATTATTGAAAAATTAACTGGGCTAATGAAGATAGATCCTAAATTAGGCCTATGGAAACATTAACATGAGATTGATGAGGGTAGGAGCTTAAATTATCGAAAAATTAACAGGTGGTCGATGAAGGTACGGGCTTAAATTATAAAAAAAAATTAACTGGAAGCTGATGAAGGCATGGGATTGAATTATTGAAAAATTAACTGAGGATTGATGAAGATAGGGTCTAAATTATGGAAAAATTAACTTGAGATTGATGAAGGTAGGAGCTTAAATTATCGAAAAATTAATAGGTGGTTGATGAAGGTGGGGGCTTAAATTATCAAAAAATTAACTGGGGGCTGATGAAGAAAGGGGATAAAATTATCGGGAAATTAACTGTGGGTGATGAAGGTAGGAGTTTAAATTATCAAAAATTTAACTGGGGGTTTGATGAAGGTATGGGTCTTAAATTATCGAAAAAATAACTGGAGTTTATGAAAGTAGGGGCTTAAATTATCGAAAAAAATAACTGAGGGTTGATGAAGGTAGGGGCTTTGATTATCGAAAAAATTTACTTGAGATTGATGAAGGTAGAGGCTTAAAATATCAAAAAATTAACTGAGGGTTTATGAAGGTAGGGGCTTAAATTATTAAAAAATTAACAGAGGGTTGATGAAGGTAGGGGCTTAAATTATCAAAAAATGAACTGAGGGTTGATGAAGGCAGGGGCTTAGATTATCAAAAAATTAACTGAGGGTTGATGAAGGTAGGGGCTTAAATTATCAAAAAATTAACTGAGGGTTTATGAAGGTAGGGGCTTAAATTATTAAAAAATTAACTGAGGGTTGATGAAGGTAGGGGCTTAGATTATTAAAAAATCAACTGAGGGTTGATGAAGGTAGGGGCTTAAATTATCAAAAAATTAACTGGGGAATGATGAATGTAAGGCTAAGTGATGAGGAATAACAAATGACAAATGGCTAATACTGACCCATACAGAAAAGGCGACTGCATCTTATGTAATATTTCTGATCTACAGTGGAAGATCCAAAAACATTTTCATTTATATTGAACTGCGATACCTATTACGGGTAACGCGTTTTGACGGTTTACAATTTAAGGGCCAATTGTCTAAAAATAAATTTTCTAGGTCTATGGTACAGTAATATTGAAGATATATGTCGAAGCGCTCATATTTTATAAGACTTTTTTTATTTACAGGCAACATTATAGCAGTAATATATTGCATTACACGCGAGCACGCATGCATGCACACACACAAACAAACAAATATATATATATATATATATATATATATATATATATATATATATATATATATATATATATATATATATATATATATATATATATATATATATATATACATATATATATATATATATATATATATATATATATATATATATGTATATATATATATATATATATATATATGTATATATATATATAAAATATATATATATATATATATATATATATATATATATATATATACATACATATACAGTATATATATATATATATATATATATATATATATATATATATATATATATATATATAGATAGATAGATATAAATATATATATATATATATATATATATATATATATATGTATATATATACATATATATATATATATATATATATATATATATATATATATATATATATATATATATGTGTGTGTGTGTGTGTGTGTGTGTGTGTGTGTATGTGTGTGTTTGTGTGTGCGAGTAGGATTCCTGTCACCAATATTACACATGCTTTGTAATATCAGCATTACACAGAACGAGAACTCGCTATATCCTGGAATAGTGTCCACACGAGGAATTATCTTTTACGATGGCATTGGAATGGCAGAAAACAATATCATCTTTCCCCAAACCTTTCCCAATCCCTCTCTTTCACTTTCAAAAGCACTAGGATTCACACAGCCTGGATGTGTATATACGTGAAGTTATTTCCTTGAATTTATTTCTAATAAAGCGAATAGTTTTTTCAATTGTTTTTTTTTTATTGAAATGAATTTTTAAAAAATCTGTATCTACTAGTGAATATATACTATATAGAATAATATATATATATATATATATATATATATATATATATATATATATAAATATACAGTATATATAATATATATATATATATATATATATATATATATATATATATATATATATATATATATATATATATATATATATATATATATATACACTAATTTGTAAAAATATACTTTTTACTTTTCTTATTCTTAAAACATTTAATAAAAACTCCAAATTTTATATAAGATATTCATTTTGAAAAACATCAAAAACGTGGATAAAGCTGAAGTTTTTGCCTACAAAAATGAAAAAAATCGGGCATTAATGCTTTTCAAATGATCAAAACATGTTGAGAACCAAAGAAGTAGAAAGAATTTGAAATGAAGAAACGGTACCATTTGGGAAAAACTCACCTTTATTGATTGATAGACCTTTTAGTTGATAGCTACTTGGATTCTGGTCCCCCTCTCTTGTTAGATACTGTATTATTCCCTCCAGTAATAAGGTAAATTGAATGATAACTACCAACCACTCATTATTGTCATGTCCCGTCAAGCATGACTTCTATGGCTAAGATGCCATTTTCATCAGCTTTAAAACCTTGGCAATCTTCAATCATGGCTGCTCACAGTTTCATCAACCTTATATATTATTTTATTGTAGAAATTTTCCGCAAACTAAGTCAGTGATTTTAGCCATCTGGAAGTGTTATAAACGTTATAGACGATGAGCAAAGATCTGGCTGTGATTTCATCCTTATGGAATTGTTGTAAACTGAATCAGGTTTCCCTTTTTTAAAAGTGAATTCATTATTGTGAAGCAGTTTCCGCTAAGATTTTCCTTTTAAAGACAGCCTTTTAATCCCAATTAAATCACACATCCTGGTTTAAATATTTCAGTAAAAGTTGTACTGAAGAAGTTAGTGCTGCAATTCTTTGGGGGGGGGGGGAAGCTTGGTGTAGCAGGTTTGGTTCCTTGTTGAAGCTATTTCCATATGTAGTTTGTACCACAGGTAAGAAGAATTAGCAAGGAGTTTCACACGCAATACACTTATATTGTTCGTTGTAATTAATCTTCAAATATCGAATATATTTTGATACACAAATACTGTTGTTGTGATACGTATTTTATCTGTATTTATATTCTCCCCTGTCT
>NC_090751.1:41405806-41418306 GCF_036898095.1 Palaemon carinicauda
GTAATTATCTTTTACGGATTTGGTAACCTTACTATCTCGCCTTTACGTCAATATATCCTGGAATAAAGGTTACCAGGCATTTATAGTTTTTTAATGCAAATTTTCGACAGTGTAGTATATTAGCAATAATATCTTATACACATGTTATTGTACTTCTTTTTCAAAAAAACTTCAAGTGAGTGGTTACTTAATAAATTTGTGCGAATTTAGTTTTTGCTATGAAAACCTTTCTTGAAAAACTGAAGAATATTATCCATCAGCATCACTGTGACTAGATCCTCTGCAAAGAAATGGATGAACGAAATCTGCATCGAACCTTATCCAGAATTAATAATCCTAATCTTTTTCTTCGCATTTCCAACAATTGCTCTATTCAGAAAGAAAACGACGAGAGAAGAAAACGGTGTGAGCTCTTGGCGAATCTTATTAGATCTTATCGGGATCAATTACGCAATTTCAAGATGAAAATTCTCTTTGCAATATGGATGTGATTGTTCAGTGGGATAGGAAGAGGATTCGTATCTAACTATAATTTGGACTCTAAGATTGCTTGTGATGAAAAGGTTCGTGTTTGTTTTGATTTTAGACGTCGCGCAACATATAATGTTTAACTGTGTAACACTGACATGAATTCCACGTAATGATAAATGTATTGTGAAACAGGAATGATTGCATATGTGTACGCACATTATATATATATATATATATATATATATATATATATATATATATATATATATATATATATATATATATATATATATATATATATATATATATATATATATATATGTGGTGTGTGTGTGTGTGTGTGTGTGTGTGTGTGTGTGTGTGTATGTAAGGTATGTGTGTATATATATGCATGTATATGTAACTTATATATATATATATATATATATATATATATATATATATATATATATATATATATATATATATATATATATATATATACAGAGAGAGAGAGAGAGAGAGAGAGAGAGAGAGAGAGAGAGAGAGAGAGAGAGAGAGAGAGAGAGAGAGAGAGATTAATATGCAAAAGGTTTTTCAAATAAAAGTTTCAAGTGACTAGATGCTATCAGACGTGAATACAGTCATCGATCGAGAGGGCAAACTATTTGTTACTTTGTTGGATGTGGATATCAGAGAGGCAGAACAGAATGATCCTAAACTTAAAAGGGTTAGGATTAGGCTGAGAATGCTTTTGAAGTTAAGTATGGAATATGTATGGTAGATGGTTAGGTGGCTGAATATCTCCTATAGTATATAATTCGGATTTGTATGTTAAGAAAAATACAAACAATGTTATAAGTTTGTCATTTCTCTTCCTCTTCTTTTTTTAAGTTCTTATAGTTTGTATATAGAAGATCTGTTTTAATATTGTTACTGTTCTTAAAATATTTTAATTTAATTGTTCACTACTTCTCTTGTAGTTTATTTATTTTCTGGTTTCATTTTCTCACTGTTGGAGCCCTTGGGCTTATAGCATCTTGCTGTTCCAACTAGGGTTGTAACTTGCCTAATGATAATAATAATGATAATATGGGTGATAGTTAGATGAATTGGCTAGCCATATTTCGTGAGGTATGTATGCAGGAAAGGTTCTGTAGTATTGTGTTAGATGTATAATAATTCTTCTATATAAAGATGAAGGTAATATAGGGCATTCTAAGAAATGTAGGGGTCATGCGTTATTTGTTATATGAAGGAGGTTACATGTTAGACAATGCAGAAGGAACAGGAATCAAATTCATATATAGTCTATATATGAATTATGTATATACAGTATATAAATATACATATATATATATATATATATATATATATATATATATATATATACATATATATATATATATATATATATATATATATATATATATATATATATATATATATATATATATTTAATGCTAATAAGGTATAGGCCAAATTTTCTCTGAAAAAAATTCGGGCATCATGAAATCAAGCCACGCTCATTTTCATTAGTGAAATTAATCTCTCTCTCTCTCTCTCTCTCTCTCTCTCTCTCTCTCTCTCTCTCTCTCTCTCTCTCTCTCTCTCTCTTCATGTTTTTCACACCCTGCTCCCATCCTACATCTCCCAACTTTGAAACGAAGTTTCTGATTAATATGAAAACTCTGTTAAATTTAAACATCACCTGACTCAGCTTTATTCCCGAGCCGCCATATGCAGTTTTAAATCGGGAGACTTTAAAACTTCCAGAGGAAAAGTTAGTAGCGCGGTGGGGTGGGAGGTGGTAGGATGGGGGCTTATCTCCCCTCCCCCCCACCTTCCCGCCTTTCACGGAATTACAATTAAGAAGCTTTCGACAGACTTAAGGAGTGTTTTAGAAATATCCCTTAACAGCTTTGATCATAGGCCAGTTGTCACGAATGCAGCACTGGTTCTTCTTTCTGACTTTCTTTGTTTCTCTCATTGCGCTCTTTGGAGCTCAAAACTTTTTTTCCCCAATTTGCATTCACTTTTATGTCTCTGCTATGAAGCGGCTACTGATTCTCGGGTGGACATTTAATCCTGAATTTTTGGGCTCCAACTGGGCCAGAGATTTAAGGGTGATTAATACTTTTTCGTTATATCCTAGATACATGACACACACACACACACACACACACATATATATATATATATATATATATATATATATATATATATATATATATATATATATTTACAGTATATATATATATATATATATATATATATATATATATATATATATATATATATATATATATATATTTACAGTATATATATATATATATATATATATATATATATATATATATATATATATATATATATATATATATACATACTTTATATAAGTATATAAACATAGGTATAAATAATGTATTTATAAATATGCATATACATATTCATACATGTGTATACAAGTCTATAAAGTATATATGCAGTATATATATATATATATATATATATATATATATATATATATATATATATGTATGTATATATATATATATATATATATATATATATATATATATATATATTATGAGTATATAAATATGTTTGTACATATTTATCATTTCTCTGCAGTATTTATATATATATATATATATATATATATATATATATATATATATATATGTATATATATATATATATATACATATATATATATATATATATATATATATATATGTATATATATTTATATATATATTTTTATGTTTGTGTGTGTGTAAGAGAGAGAGAGAGAGAGAGAGAGAGAGAGAGAGAGAGGAGAGAGAGAGAGAGAGAGAGAGAGAGAGAGAGAATAAAAGTAAAACGCATTTTCTTACAGGTGGTAATGCCAAAGAAACCGGTAAGACAGTAGTCACTACCACGCTGATGCTTCATAGATAACCTCTCTTTAAAAAGCAATTCTAACATAATCAATCGTCAGATACACCTAAGTTTAGGCATATAAAGCGAGATGGTAAATGGAAGTAACAAGATTGGAAATGGGATTTATTTCAGTAATGAGTTTCTCAATGAGTGCTACTGTA
This sequence comes from Palaemon carinicauda, assembly GCF_036898095.1. Lineage (NCBI taxonomy): Eukaryota > Metazoa > Arthropoda > Malacostraca > Decapoda > Palaemonidae > Palaemon > Palaemon carinicauda. The sequence goes on from NC_090751.1 coordinate 41,409,343, forward strand.
TATAGTGCAATTAAAGCAAGCTTGAAAAAGATACTGAGCTTGTGGGTGACTAATTAACAGTGTATATCTATTAAAATGGAAAATATCTTATGGTCAGAGGTTCTATTCATAAGTACATAATCGTTCCTTTACCAGTAAAATATTTACAAAACAAAAAAATAACAATTGCGTTAGGTTTTCAATAGAGGTTTGATCATTATTTATCTAACCCCTGTGATTATTCGAATGTAGGTTGTTGTTGTTAAGTAATGCAGTGACTATCGACAAAATAATTATCTATTGCTACTGAATACTATTTCAACAACAATTACTATTATCACTACTACTACTACTTCTACTACTAAACGGCTATGAAATGTTAAAAAATTTCTCTCAAACATGAAACTTGTTTTTTCACCTTTTTTAGGTTAACTTATAACTTTAAAATCTTTATGAAAAAACAAATAAGATTTTCTCCGAAAGAGCCTTCTCAATTGCATTCCACGATCGCAAGTGAACAGCGATAATAAACTATGTCCTGGAGCAAGAGATCTTGAATTTTGCTTCGTTCCGTTAACTGACATCAAGACATTCCCTTGTATATCTAATCCCAGTTAATTACTTCTGAATCCAGATGCGACTTATCTCTTCAGGGATGCTGACAAAAATGGGGAAATAAATTGAACTTGCAATGCATTTCATTTCCTCCAGTGCGAGAAATATTGGAAGACGATGTCTTCATCAACATATACAAATGTTTTTTTTTATTTATTTAATGGTTGTTGGAATAGCAGAACGAGTCATATCAAATTCAGCATCTTTCTTACTGAATTTGTTAAAGTTCAGATATCCAGTGCAGTTCAGTATGGTTGAACTTATTTGAATTAAAATCTATTGTCAAATTATTTAATTTTAACTTAAAAGCAAAGAAATTATTTAAGGAAAATTAATTATGAAATTGTTTTTTTAACTGATTAAGGCAATGACCTATTATAAATTGTTCTAATGAATAGAATATATGATATATTCAGGCAATTACATTTAAGGAAATCAAGTTACTTTGCAGCTTTTAGGCATTTTGACAAAGTCATATATAGACAGAAAAAGAAAAAGCTTTTCCGAAATTTATATCGGCAAAGATACATCAGAAATAAGAGATTTGAATGATTGTACTCCGTCTTTTTATTATAGATCTAGGTTAATTAACAAGTAACCAAATTAAGGGTGCAGTCTCTCTATTTGCCTAATGAAGAGCATGGAAGGATATACGGATAATACGGCACTACCTATAAAGATAAACATTAGGGAAATAGAAACTTGAAGAAACAACTAAAAGTGCAGCATTGAAGGAAGTAGTATAACAAAAATGAGAAAAGCTTAAGCGTCAGACGAAAAACATGAGTTCAGATTCAGTTCTGGAGGACAAGAATCAATAGTTTTGTTGTCTAGATGAATATTGCTTCAGAGTAGCAATAAAGTTAAGGTCGTAGTTGGGCAAACTGATCGGATGAGAGATGGGTCATGACATTAAAGATAACATTAGTTTAATATATACTCAGACATGACTATCATGGATTATTACATGATCACTATTTGGAAGAAAAAATATAGATTTGGTAGAATTTATGTATTCATTATTTTTTACATTAAATTGTTCTGAATATGGTTAGGTAACTATAAATTGGCAGAAAAGACGCAAAAACATTCATTCGAAATTGCTTTAAAACACATTAATATGTATTAAAATAAAAATCCTGATTTAGGTGACTCGTTATTGTAGAAGTTGCACAATTATACGGTGTTGATCTTGTGAGATATGTTATATTTAGTACAACTGCGAGGGAAAAAAAAACATAAAATACACGCAAACGCAATGGAAATAATCTGGACACCGGCTAACAAAACTGTTTATAAAGATTTGGCGACTATAATCATCATCATCATCTCCTCCTACGCCTGTTGACGCAAAGGTCCTCGGTTAGATTTCGCCGGTCGTTTCTATCTTGATCTTTTAATTCCTACTTTATGCTTCATAGTCCTCAGCCATGTAGGCCTGGGTCTTCCAACTCTTCTAGTGCCTTGTGGAGCCCAGATAAAAGTTTGGTGAACTAATCTCTCTTGGAGAGTACGAAGAGCATGCCCAAACCATCTCCATCTACCCCTTACAAAGATCTCATCCACATATGGCACTCGAGTAAGCACTCTTATAGTTTCATTTTTAGTCCTGTCCTGCCATTTAACTCCCAATATTCTTCCGTGGGCTTTGTTCTCAGATCTACTTAATCTGTTGGATATTGTTTCATTGTCATACCATGACTCATGTCCATACAGTAACACCGATCTCACTAAACTGATATGTAGCATGTAATTGCTGGCGATATGATTTACAAATTTTACTTAACCTAGACATTGTCTGATTTGCTTTTTTCACTCTTTCGCCTAACTGTAATTCTAAAGACCCTGTGATAGATCTCATGGTTCCTAAATATTTAAATGATTCCACCTCATTAACCCTTTCTCCTTCCAATGATATTTCATCTTCCATTGCATATTCCGTTTTCACTATCTCTGTCTTCCTTCTATTGATCTGAAGCCCAACCTCATGTGATATTTCATGCATTCTGGTAAGCAAGCTTTGCAAGTCCTGTGGTGTTCTGCTAATAAGGACAGCATCATCAGCATACTCTTGGTCAGCTAGTTTCCTGTTACCAATCCAGTCCAATCCTTCTCTAACATCCCTAAATGTTCTATACAATACAAAATGCATGAGGAGGATAGATAACATAGGTAAAAACGCATTCCCTTGTTCACTGGAAATTAATCTGATAGGACCCCACTAACATTAACTTTGCACTTGCTATGCTCATGAACTGAAATAATCAAATTTACATAATTAAGAATAACTCCATAATAACGCAGAACTTTATACAAAAGTTGCCTGTGCGCACTATCAAAGGCTTTTTCATAGTCCACAAAAGTGGATTTCTGTAGTCTACATATTGCTCTATCACATGCCTTGAAATGAAAATTTACCCAGTGCAACTCTTACCTTTTCTAAATCCTACTTTTTCATCTCTCACCTTTGCATCAATCTTAGTCTCTAGTCTATTAAGAATAAGCATACTATATATTTTTATGACAACTGACGTAAGCGTAATCCATCTGTAATTATTGCAATCAATGAGATCTTTTTTTTTTTTTTTTTTTTTTTTTTGCCAACACTCCTAGCTCCCATTCATCAGGTTTTGCCTCTTCACTTCACATTCTACAAAATAATCTTGTAAGTATTCTGGGAGACACTTCATTTTAGGCCAATATCATCTTAGCAGTTATTCCATCGTATCCAGAAAAGTCAGAATACAGAAATTAATTTATAAAGTTGAAATTAAAATCCTTTATAAGAAAATGAGTTAGAAAGAATAAAATTGTGACATCTCCCGGTATGCTTCATGTAATTTGAACATCTAAAATAATGACAGGAGAGAGAGAGAGAGAGAGAGAGAGAGAGAGAGAGAGAGAGAGAGAGAGAGAGAGAGAGAGAGAGAGAGAGAGAGAGAGAGAGAGAGAGAGAAGTAGATTAGTTTTCATAATTCATTTAAGAAGAATCTGGTGAGTCAAATATCCCGAAACACAAGGTGTTCATTTTCGCTTTAGGCTTGTATTCTCTATTATAATAAGGGATGCAGTCATATTAAGGTTGCTTACCGTATGCCTTCCTCAATACACTGGCATTGAAGACTCTTTAAGGACGAGACGCCCTCCTCTTTGGCTTCCAACGGTATTGCTTTCCGCCCTTCTTCATCTTTTCTACGAAATTTTCATATATTATCTATGAACAAAGTTCTTTTGGTAGCGTAAAGTTGCCTTTACTAGTTACTATACAACGGTAATGTGACCAAGTCATGATAAAGAAAGAAAATTTCTCCAATACTAATGAATACCTATGTCAATAAAAATGAACGGTTACAAAAATAAACTTAATTTTATGAAATATGATAAAACCAATGGATAATTTGTTGCCATCAAAGGTCGCAAATGAGACTTCGTTGGGAACAAGTTTTATTCCCCTCTAAAAGAGTACTGTGTACAACAAGCCTATTTTTATTTCCCTAAAGAAGAAGACGTAACTACGTTAACCACAGCTACTGTTGTTGGGGGAATGTTTAATGAAGATATTAGATCCCCTGGGCATACACACCAGTAAGCTTCTATCCCCACCCCTACCTTCATTCCATCAGGGTTACCCAACCAAGGCTCCCTCCAGACAGGGGTTCTTTCTCCCTCTTGCCCCGAAATCAGGATCGAGAAGGTCCGTTGCGTCTTGCCACCCCCCCCCCCCCCTTACCTACTTATTACCCAAAACAACTCCCTACTATTCCTTCGCTCACACGCACCAAGGAGACTTCTATCTCTTCCTTTGCTTCTTGATCTCCTCTAAGACGATTACCGTTAGCTCCCCTTGTAATCTAGGAAATGCTATATTTCTTGAGTAAAACCTCCGTTGGTGATACATACGGTTATTTCAGTCCAGAGAGAGAGAGAGAGAGAGAGAGAGGAGAGGAGAGAGAGAGAGAGAGAGAGAGAGAGAGAGAGAGAGAGTTTCACTTAATGACATTTGAAAACACACACACAAATAGTCGTGGTTGTGCAACAGCAAATCAATATGAATAATGACTTGCATATCATGAGATAGTAGAAATGGGTTAACAACCAATATTTATTAGAGCGGAAGAAGAAACTGCTGCTTTGTTATTTACGGAAAGGATATCTGCAATGTACTTACATCAAATAAGAGTGTTCACTAGATTTTTTATAAGAAATATACGCTCATTTAAATGCAGACTATATCACAGATATGAGAAGATTATTTGAATTTCATAAACTGGAATAAATATTCCTAATCGTAGAGTGATAAGAGAAACAAATTTGTTAAGATATTAACCATAGACAGTAGACTGGAGAGATTTCGAAACATCTCAAGAAGATAATGGACAAATGCTTATTTTATGTAACGAATGGAATGTTCATAATTGAAATTTTACAATGCTGATATGTGGAGAGAACCTTTAAGATATGCTTTATCTAATTGACTAGATGTTAATGAAGTTATCTAAAACATCCAATCCCTTTTAGATAATACATTTAGTATTCTTGGACCAAGTGGTCACCTTGTAAGCAATGATCTTAAAACCGTAGAACCGTAGATGACCCTTTGTCTTGTTAAACAGCCTTTTGTGTCATTTAAATTGGATTTCTAGCAAACTTATACTGTTGATTATCAATTTTGACTTTACATTTTGTTTTATGCTAGTCTTTGGATATTTTACTAAATAATCCATACGTAACTATCAGTTATCAATTATATATGTTCAAATTTTACATGCCTTTATTTCGCTTTTCCTTTACCTATCAGACTACGAGTATTCATCTCTGATAGAGTAATCTATAAGCATTTATGCTCTTGTGTATAATGATGATAATACTTCTGTAGGAGACTCTAAGACTAAGTGGTACAGTATAGAAGACTATCATATCTATCCAGCATACATCTATTGTCTTCTATATTTTTTGGCTAAGACATAGAAAAAGTGAATAAAAACTTAAAAGCAGGTAAACCATAATCATCTCCGATAATAATAATAATAATAATAATAATAATAATAATAATAATAATAATAATAATAATAATAATAATAATAATAATAATAATAATAATAATAAGTCGATGCATAAAAAAATTACAAATGCAAAAAAAAAAAGAAAAAAAAAGAAAAAAAAAATCAATGTCGCACTACCGCTTGAAAACCAAAACAATGTATGTTTACAACTATACTGTTCTTTGAACTTATTCTGAAGAATAGCTGAGCGTTAGAAAATTCTTCGTTTTTAAGTGACATCATAGGATAGAGATTTTTAGTTATTCGTAGGGATAACTTATATCAAATTTAGTTTATATCGGTAAATGGTTTTTACAAATTATATCGTAACCCGTTCTTCTACTTGTTCTGCTATATTTTTAATTGAAACGTAAATGCACGAATTTTATTTCTTGAAGCTAAAGCCTCGTCCCCTCTCTCTCTCTCTCTCCTCTCTCTCTCTCTCTCTCTCTCTCCTCTCTCTCTCTCTCTCTCCTCTCTCTCTCTCATCATTATGCCTATGCAAAATGGAATAAAAGGCATTCATACCCAACTGTCTCAGCGAAAAAAAATGCAAGCCTTGTGATCATATATGTATCTATGTTTAAACTAACTCGATATATTATTCTACCTAACTCAAAACTAACCATCTGCCGCTCATCATAAACTCCAGGAATAAGATATAAGTCGTCATTATCAGCAGCTTCATAGAATGTAAAAAATAAAGCAACTTGTGTTCCATATTAAGATTTTCTGTAATTCCTAGAGAGTCGAGAATATCCTCACAAACGCAATAAAGAGCAAACGATGAGGAATCTTGAAAATTTGATCAGTTTTCCCCAGGCATCTGCAGTCAAATTCCCTAGGCGCGTCTAATCCTCAGATCCAGCGGAACCTTCCAAAACTAATTCAAATATTTATACAAAGACCTTTCGAGAAGAAAGAGAAAAGCAGTCGAGAAAACTATATGCCCTGTGACGGAATTTCCAAAATTATGGCGCTATAAGAGAGTAAAGCTAGGTTTTCTTATAGACAAAATAGCGTTCACTTTCTATGATGCTGCAACTTCGTTACTTGTAAAGTATAGTGATTGAATGGGTTGGAATTATCTGGCGTCATGTTACATGAATACAAATAAAAAGTATTTTTCAGACATAATTGGTGTTCCTATAGGTTAGTTTACTTATAGGATACCATATTTTTTCCATCTCTACCTACATGAACACACTGTCATTTTATATATATATATATATATATATAATTATATATATAGTATATATATATATATATTCATCTCCTACTACGCCTATTGACACAAAGGACCTCGGTTTACATTTCGCCACTTGTCTCTATCTTGAGCTTTTAAATCAATCATCTCCCACTTCATGCTTCACAGTACTCAGACATGTAGGTCTGGGTCTTTCAACTCTTCTTGTCCCTTGTGGAGCCCATTTAAAGTTTGGTGAACTAAACTCTCTTGGGGAGTGCGAAGAGCAAGCCCAAACCTTCTCCATCTTACCCCTCACTATGATCTCATCAACAAAGTAATATCTTATCGTTTCATTTCTAATCCTGTCCTGCCATTTAAATCCCAATATTATCTGAAGGTTTTGTTCTCCAATCTACAAAATCTATTGCATATTGTTTCATTGTCCACCACGACTCATGTCCTTAACAGTAACACCTGATCTCACTAAACTGCTATATAGCCCGATTTTCCATTGTAATTTTAGGGCGATTTGATTTCCAAATCTTACTTAACCTAGCCATTGCCTGACTTGTTATTTTTTTTTTTTTTTAATCTTTCCTTAAACTCCAATTCCAGAGACCTTGTATTGAAGATCATAGTTCCTAAATATTTAAGTGATTCTTACCTCGTTAAACATTTCTCCTTCCAATGATATTTCATCCTCCTTTGCGTGTGCGTGTATGTGTGTTTGTATGTTTGGGTGTGTGTGAATGTATGTAAGTGGGAAGCAGTGTATTTATCTTAGATGTTTTACGAAACGAAAGATGACTGCTCAATTTCAATGTCTTATCTTTAGTCCTTTCCAGTTTCCAGTAAAGCTCTTGACTTTAGGCTTGAGGGTCGTAAGTTGGTAATAGATAGCCATCTTGAATATTTTTTCTTTCATTAACACCAAACTTTACATAATCATTATGAACTAAAGCCCTGAATAATTTCACGCCAGAACATAATGTATATAAAAGAATAGAACTGTACGTAAATATGATACATATGTCATGTGTGAAAAAGATCAATGAGGGATAAGCCAAAAGTTAATTGTCGAACATAACAGAGCAATTAATCATCTGAATAAGATGGTGATTAACAAAATATAAGATATGATATTTAAAAACATACATAAATATTTGAATATTATTACATAATAACTTCCAAATTAAAAATATGAATATAAAAAAGGCTTCACATCTTTGATAAAGATATCTTATGTCCTTCACTGGCACGTGATTAAATTTCTCGTTTATAAAACTTCAACTTACTCTGTAAGACCGTCAAAGAAACATCTTAAAGGATAACACAAAGCTGAGAAGGAAATAATCAAGGTTTAGAGGAAATGAAAAAAAAAAGAAAAAATATGTAAGTGATATAAAATAACGTTAGTTAGCAATGTTGAATGCATATTTCATAAGGAAATTAGGCGACTGCATTTTGCCATTACTTAATTGTAGTAAGTTTATGAAGGACCTTATTACGAGAGCAAATACACAATTAAATAATATTGATAACTATAATAAATAAGGTAAAATGTTGTAAAAATGATAACATAATGGACAGTATGTAACCTAAAAAAAAATAATAATACATATAAATCTTAGACTATTTACAATTCAATATCACTTTAGAAATGAGACGACTTGCTCTTATATACACATGCAGACAGACACGCAGAACCCCTCTTACACATAAATACATACGCACACACAGACACACACAAACACACACACACATATATATATATACTTTATATATATATATGTATATATATATGTATATATATATATATATATATATATATATATATATATATATATATATATATATGTATATGAATGTATATTTACATAAATATAAATGCACATATACAGTTAGTTAATGTGTATAATTATATATATATATATATATATATATATATATATATATATATATATATATATATATATATATATATATATATATATATATATATATATATATATGATTTGTTTCCTTATGGGGAAAATCTGTTGAATTTAGAAAACGCAAAGCTTTCTTTCTACGGTTTTTTATTAATCACTTTTCTCAGATTATATATAAAAATAACTTCAATTTAGGGTGAAAATAAGT
>NC_090751.1:41430806-41445806 GCF_036898095.1 Palaemon carinicauda
ATGATATGGCAACAATGAGTCAGCATTGGCAACACTTATCTGTTGTGTTCCCATGATGCTGTCTGTCTGTCTTCGTCCCCTTAGCTGATAAGTTATCTTCTCTTGTATCCCACGTATCTTGTGTATTTACTCTAATAGACATTGAGAACCTGCTTTTTAAATTGTATCCTTGACCCACCAATTAAGGTTAAGGAAGTTACCAACACGTACCATAATAACTCGCTGCAAGCAATGGCGTCACCGGAAAGTTAGTACCGGCGTTGTAAGTATATTAGATGAATTCATAAGCTAGGGAAAGAAAATATAATGAAATTAAGTTACAATATTCTTCGTAATTTAAGGATAATGCTATTCGGAATTGATCTGAATAAAAATGGGGTTGTTTAGTTGATAGAAGTAGCAAAAAAATATCAAATCTTAATATCTATCTTCTACTTAGCTTCTCAAGAGACTATATCTGGAATGTAAAGATATATCTTCTCTAAATTTTAGATGACATCTAGGTCATATAATCAGTGAGGCGTGAGCAGCCGAGGAAAGCTGTGATCAACATCTATCTGACATTAGAGTTCTCTTGCTTGAGGGTACACTCGGGCATACTATTCTATCTATTATCTCTTCCTCTTGTTTTGTTATTTTGTTTATGATTTATATAGGAAATATTTATTTTAATGATATTACTCTTTTTAGAATATTTTATTTTCCTTGTTTCTTTTCCTCACTGGGCTGTTTTCCCTGTTGGAGCCCCTGGGGTTATAGCAACTTGCTTTTCCAACTAGGGTTGTAGCTTAGCAAGTAATAATAATAATAATAATAATAATAATAATAATAATAATAATTAGTTAACAGAAGCGCCCATATCGGTTTCATGTCACACTCCAAGTAAAAGGAGTGCTACTTGTATCTAAACAATAGCACAGATCTAAATAACAAGATACTCGAAATACTACAGTGAATTAGATGTCGAATAGTATCTATGGCTACATTTACGGCTGTAAAAATAGCAAGTACAGCAATTATTTTGTTGCAATAAAAACCTTTCCTAAAGAATCTAATTATTGTACTACCGATTTACAATTACGAGTGGTATCTACATGACGTAATTTTGAATAGAGGTTGGAATTACCTTTAAATTGTAATGAAAATACAAAATGAAGAGGAAAATTAGATAATCAGTACTGGTAGACTTTCATTGGGGTGGAAATATCCCGATAATTGCTGAATTTACTCACGCAGGGTTTTTTGTATATATATATATATATATATATATATATATATATATATATATATATATATATATATATATATATATATATATATGTATATATAAATATATATATATATATATATATATATATATATATATATATATATATATATATATATATATATATATATATATATATATATATATATATATATATATATATTCATATATATGTAAAAATATATACATGTATATACATTTATATATATGTAATCATCATCACCCTTAAGTAGTCCACTACAGGACAAAGGCCTCAGACGCGTCCTTCCACTTGCGTCCATGATCTTTCTTTCTATGCCAGTTTTTACCAGGAAATTTTCTTAGCTGGTCAGTCTATCTTATTCTATTCCTTCCTTTGCTTCGTTTGCAATCTGTAGGGTCCCATTTTTTTATTCTTAATGTCCATCTATTATCTGCCATTCTCTTTTTATGTCCTGCCCATGTCCATTTCTTTTCTTGCACGTTGAAAGAATATCTCTACTTTAACTTCCTCTCGCATCCATATTACAATTTTTCTGTCTCTTAGTGCTATTACCATCATTTTCCTTATCATAGATTTTTGAGTTGTAACCAGATTTTATTCAAAGGCTTTAGTAAGGCTCCTAGATTCCGATGCATAAGTTAATACTGGTGAGACCATGTGATTATATACTTTTCTTTATAGAGATAGGGGTATTTTACTCTTCATGATCTTGTTGTCTGTGTGTGTGTGTTTGTTTGTGTGTGTGTGTGTCTTTTGAAGTGAGCTTGATGACCTATTGGTATTTTCCATCCTGGCTGTGACCCACTAGATTAGTAATCATGAGGTACTCAATTCACTGCTTTAGTTACCAGAGGCAGGGTGGAATTTGCGCCCATTAAACTAAACTTTGATACCTCCGTGCGGGAGTGAAGGATGAAACTGCTTTGTCATTTACGTTCATGAATATATATATATATATATATATATATATATATATATATATATATATATATATATATATATATATATATATATATATATATGTTTGTGTATATACATACATATATATATATATACATATATATATTATACATATATTATATATATGTATATATATATATATATATATATATATATATATATATATATATATATATATATATATATATATATATATATATATATATATATATATCACTGTGCATGTGGGTTTTTGTGTATGTATACCCTCAAACAATCGTTATTGCTTGCAAATAATATTCTAATTAAATGTAGCGAAGGTTTTTGTAAACACTGCATAGAGTGATTACATTTAGAAGACATGTAACTGCAAAGATCACTTGACGGGTCTATGCCATCGGAAGGAAAACTATAGTCCATTTCTTTTAGCGATGCATATTAGCACCGACTCGCGGCGGTGCCCTTTTAGCTCGGAAAAGTTTCCGGATCACTGATTGGTTGGACAAGATAATTCTAACCAATCAGCGATCCGGAAACTTTTCCGAGCTAAAAGAGCACCGCCGCGAGTCGGTGCAAATATGCATCGCTAAAAGAAATGGACTATAATTGATTATAACTGAATAAATAAGAGACTCTCCAACCTAACGATGATACATAGACTTTAACAGTAAAAAAAAAAACTTTCACTAGCTAAATTCAAGAACACGGGTGGTATGTAATATTGTATCAAAAATTTTTTGATATATCCACTATAACCACTGTAGAAGAGGCTCTTTAGCTATGGTAAGCAGCTCTTCTAGGAGAAGGACACTCCAAAATCAAACCATTGTTCTCTAGTCTTGGGTAGTGCCATAGCCTCTGTACCATGGTCTTCCACTGTCTTGGGTTAGAGTTCTCTTGCTTGAGGGTACACTCGGGCACACTGTTCTATCTAGTTTCTCTTCCTCTTGTTTTGTTAAAGTTTTTATAGTATATATAGGGAATATTTATTTCAATGTTTGTGCTGTTCTTAGAATATTTTATTTTTCCTTGTTTCCTTTCCTTACTGGGCTATTTTCCCTGTTGGAGCCCCTGGGCTTATAGCATCCTGCTTTTCCAACTAGAGTTGTAGCTTAGCATTTAATAATAATAATAATAATAATAATAATAATAATAATAATAATAATAATAATAGGATATGGGAAGTGTTCTAAAAAATTCTTTCATGTCCATTTCAGGTTAATGTCGTAACTTTCTTGACGTTTTGCTGTAGATGAATATAAGACAACTACTTTAATAAATATTGTGGGCAGTGCTTGATTCTTCGTCTAGGCTTATTCTGTAGTGACCCTGATATTGAAATTTATTTTTCTCTTGTTAATTGCTTTAAATATATAGAGAAGGCAATTGTATGTATGTATGTATGTATGTATGTATGTTTTAAAGCTAATTTTCTTATTTGGCTGCATGTATATATATATATATATATATATATATATATATATATATATATATATATATATATATATATATATATATATATATGTGTGTGTGTGTGTGTGTGTGTGTGTGTGTGTGTGTGTGTGTAGAATTTTATGTTTTAAAAGTAATTTTCCTATTAGAACTTACAGTATGTATGTATGTATGCATGTATGTATGTATGCATGTGTGCATGTATGTATGTATATAATTCTATGCTTCAAAACTAATTTTCCTATTATAACTTGAATGAATTCACTCTGTTACTGTGGTGCACGAGTTGAAATACATTGACATTTTTCGCTTTCGTTTGTTAAATAATTTGTTTTTTGAAAACCAATTATGATATTGTAGAAATGATGAATGTTTGATGATATTTTATTACCGAGATAACATAACCAGGAAGAATAATGTATTACGTTATATTCTCTTTATTAACCATAAATGCATTTATGAAGCTAAATTAGTTATTATATAATTTTATCAAAAATGTATGGATTAGAATCAATGAACAGAGGCATGCTTTTGAAACAAGCTTACATATTGCATTTAAATCTTAACGTCTCTCTCTCTCTCTCTCTCTCTCTCTCTCTCTCTCTCTCTCTCTCTCTCTCTCTCTCTCTCTCTCTCTCTCTCTCTCTATATATATATATATATATATATATATATATATATATATATATATATATATATATGTATATATATAAAATATAGATGAATATATATATATATATATATATATATATATATATATATATATATATATATATATATATATATATATATATGTAGATGTATATATATATAAAGATGCATATATATAAATATACATACATACATACATACATACATATACCAAAAGCACTTCCCCCAATTTTGGGGGGTAGCCGACATCAACAAGAACAAAACAAAAAAGGGGACCTCTACTCTCTATGTTCCTCCAGCCTAACCAGGGACTCATATGTATGTATATATATATATGTATATATATATATATATATATATATATATATATATATATATATATATATATATATATATATATATATATAACGGATTTTGAGCGAAGCGAAAAATCTATTTTTGGGTGAGATGGCCATGTCGTCCTGATGGAAGTTCCTATAGGGTAGCTTCCTAGGGTATATTACAACTACGGCGATATTCCCAGAGAATTTACCTTAAGGTACCAGAATTCTAACTCCTGGAGCGAGTATCCCTCGTGAAAGGGATATCGCGACATATCAGAGGACGTATTCTAGACACGTCACATGGCAATCTACGACCTGAACAGAGATTCGTCTCGTAGGAGGGAGATTGACGAGATACGAATTCGGGAAAGAAAAAGGGGAGCCGCTCCCAAGGCTTCCCTATCCCCCGATTCGTATGCGTGCCTGGCGCCAATCCTGGCGCCATCTGTATTCCTTGTAGCGTACACGAGGTGCTACAGATACTGTATGTAGGGAGGGGTCCTACAGCCCTTTCTTAGAAAGGCAAGGGCGGGTCCATTAGGACGACATGGCCATCTCACCCAAAAATAGATTTTTCGCTTCGCTCAAAATCCGTTTTTTGGGCTCAAGCCATGTCGTCCTGATGGAAGTGTACCAGAGCATTACTGTATCTGTGGATTCTCAGAACGTGCCGTACTCCCCGGAGGTAATTTTTTCCCGGTCGACTAGACCTAGAGACCTAAGATGTTACCGTTATACATCTTTTCAACTAACTATAAACTATGTTAGAGCTTCCTGCCCCCTACAGGGAAGAGTCCTACTAGACTCTGGAAAAGTCTCGAAGAGTACATATATCTATGTACGAATACCAGGCAAGCTAATATAGTGGTCTCGCCCTATATTAAGTAAAGCATAGTTTGTAAAGGACCACTGCGTCAATATGAAATATCGACCAGTTTTCCGCACAATACTTGTATTGGACAAAGGTTTTATATCCGCATAAGAGGAAAACCAATGCAACATAGCTTGCATAAAGGAACAATTCTATTAGAATTATCCCAGATAAGGTACATAGAATGAATGCTCAATTATACCAGTAAATTGACACAGGTGAAGGAGACGCAAGGTTCTCAAGAACCAGATTATTGACAGGCAATAAATAGACAGGTTAACCACAATTATATATATATATATATATATATATATATATATAAGAAGAGGATAACCCAAAACTTTAAGCATAAGTATGATAGTAAACAGGGCTTGTTTGTCTGAAAGAAAAACATTAGATGCCACTTTTAAGATACCGAGGTATCAAAGTCATAAAAGCCTGTATTACAAATCAATGACATTAGCGTTAGAAACGCTCGGCACACATGTCTGCACTTATGCTAGGTTCACCTTCGGAAATGGAACAGTCTGGATGGGCAACACAGTGCCCTCACTTAGTTTGTAGTACAGTATGTAACTACACACTCACCCTGGAATTAATCGTCCCAATTAAGACCACTGTTCCTCGCAGAGTTAAACAGTAGGGTTAACACCGCGACCCACTGCTACCACAGATCTCTTTTAGTTCCTCTACTTGCTTCGCATAGTGGCGAAAGAACACTCTGGAAGACTTCCAGCCAGTGTATGAACGGAGATGTTCAAAATCCATGCAATTAAAGAAATTTAAGAATGAGGCAACTTTCCTCGGATCGTGACCTGCGGGTGTATTGTCAGGATCCGCTCTGCGAATAAAATATGTGATTTTCGCTCTGAGTTGATTCAGAGATAAATTTGAGCCTGATGTTTCTCCCCTGAATAGTTGACCACCCTTGAAGTCTGAAGTTCTATGAAGATAGACCTTTAGGCATTCTACTGGACATAGAGATGCATCTTCTTTCAGAGGGCAGATTCTCCAGGGACCCCACCTGTTGGTGGGTAACTCATTCTTGGCGAGAAACGTAGGATCCGGAAACAGGTTCAGTTCTTCCCCATCCAGGAACTGAACACGACCTGCCTCTCTCGAGAGGCTACAATCTCACTAACCCTGGCCCCGGACGCGAGTGCAAATTAGGAAAATAACTTTTTGTGTCAAATCCTTTAACGCACATTCTTCATTGTTCAACAGAGAAGCGAAATGAAGAACTTGTCTAAAGACCATGAAATGGGCTTTGGAGGTGCTGAAGGTCTGAGCCTAGCACAGGCTTTCGGGACTTTATTAAAGATCTCATTACCTAGGTCGACCTGGAAGGCATATAGAATGGGTCTTGTCAAAGCAGACTTACACGCTGAAATCGTGTTCGCTGCCAACCCTTGACCATGGAGGTGGGGAAAAAAGATAAGCAGAAGTCTGTCAAGATCTCCTGCGGAATCTTCGCCTTGACAAAAGGCCACCCATTTTCTCCAAGATGACTCATATTGCCTTCTAGTAGATTTGCATTTATATTCCTCAATGAAGTCTATACTGGCTTTCGAAATCCCGAAACGCTTTCTCACCGCTAGGGAGAGAAAATCATGAACTGCAGGGTCTGGGTTTTCTGAAATGAAGCGCAGACAGTTGACTTCTGGACTCGCTGGGTCAGAACTGGATCTGGTAGTGGTACAAACTTCAGCTACAGTTCCAATGCCAGGAGGAACCATACGCTGTTCGGCCACTTGTGGGCCACTATTGCCGCTACCCTTTGAAGGATCTCAGTTTGTTGAGGACCCTCAACAGAAGGTTGTGAGGAGGGAACAGATAAATCTTGGACCATCTGTTCCAGTCGAGGGACATCGCGTCCACTGCTTCCGCTAAGGGGTCCTCGTACGGGGCACGTACAGGGGCAACTTCTTGTTGTCTTTCGTCGCAAAGAGGTCTATCTGCAGTTCTGGGACTGATTCAGAATGAAGGAGAATGATCCTGCGTCTAAGGACCATTCCGACTCTATCGGTGTGAACCTGGATAGAGCGTCCGCTGTCACATTGCGGACTCCTTGAAGGTGAACTGCCGACAGGTACCACTTCTTCTTTTCCGCCAATCGGAAGACGGCCAACATCACCTGGTTGAGAGGTGGTGACCTCGATCCTTGTCGATTCAAGTATCTTACAACTACCTCGCTGTCTATTACCACTTTATGTGGAACGAATGACGCGGGGAGACTTTCTTTAAGGTAAGGAGCACTGCCCTAGCTTCTAGAAAGTTTTATGAGAAAGGTCTTGAATAGCCTGGACCAAGTCCCCTGGACTTTTTTCCGATGAGAGTGACCTCCCCATCCCTCCTTTGAGGCGTCTGAGTGAATCGTCACCGACGGGGGAGGTGGCTGAAGAAGAACCTGACTTCTTTAGATGTCTGGCTTGGGACCAAGGCCTGAGAAGAGTACTTAGCCGAAGCGGCTGGTCTTCTCAGATCTCTTCACGCGTTTGATGCATAACTTCTCCAAACTCCGATTGCATCCTTTAGCTGTGCTCTTAGCACTGGGTCTGTCACCGAAGCAAACTGGAGAGAGCGCAGTACTCTCTCATGCTCGTGTCTTGATATCCTTTCGGAATCTTGAAGTCTCTTGACAGAACCCGCTATCTCCTTCCTTTTCTTCGCTGGGGTGGAGAAACGGTGTGACAAAAGGTCCCAGTGGATCTTAGCCACTGGAACTTTTGAGATGGAGAAAGTCGAGACTTTTTCTGTTGATCTTGACGCCTAGGTACTCTAGGAACTGGATCACTGACTGGAAGCTTGCAAGCATTCTGTCTCGGATGCTGCCCACACCAACCAGTCGTCCAGGTAGGCTACTACCTGAATTCCCTTTAGGCGAAATTGTTTGAGAGCTACGCTCGCAAGCTTCGTAAAAATCCTTGGGGCTATGTTTAGCCCGAATGGCATGGCTCCGAAGGCGTATAGTCTTCGCTGTAGCCTGAACCCTAGGTAGGGGGAGAGTTGATGGCTAATTGGAATGTGCCAGTAGGCATCTGACAAGTCTATAGAGACGGAATATGCCCTCTTGGGCAGTAAGGTCCTTATGTGTTGCAGTGTTAGCATTTTGAATTTGCAATTCACTATGAACTTGTTAAGTGGCGACAAGTCCAGAATGACTCTGAGCTTTTCCGAGTCTTTCTTGGGAACACAAAACAGCCTCCCTTAGAAATTGATAGGCTTCACCCTTTTTCTCCAACCGTTCTTGAACGTACTCCTCCATAACGGGGGTGGAGTGTTGGAAAAACCGAAGGTACGGGGGTGGAGTGCTGTACCAGCTCCCGCCCAATCCATTCTTGAGTAGGCTGTGGGCCCAGGGATCGAAGGTCCACCGATCCCGAAATTTCAGAAGTCTCCCTCCTACCGGTATCACCTCACTTGGACTGCCGTCCTGAGGTCTTGCCTTCCTGACCACGACCACCCCTGAATCCCCTTCCCCTTGAGGGGCGTCTAGACGAGCCTCTGGCTGCTCCTCTAGGCTTTGCTCGGAAGGAAGTAGACTGCCCTTCGAACGCTGGGGTGAATGCCGTGGACTATGTCGACACGGCCTGGGGTACCCACTGAAAGGTGGTCGGGGTTTGTGCCACGATCTGGGGCACTGGGGGCAATGGCAATTGCAGTTGCTGTTGCTGTCTAAGAGGCTTGGCTGGCCGAGACGGTAGCCTAGTCCTCATAGTCTTCCTCTTTGGTTGAGGACCCTCATCCGGGGAAGACTTTCTTTTGATAGCCAGGTCCCACTTCTGGAGAAGGTTTCTATTCTCCAAGGTGGCTTTATCAAAAACTTCTTTGACCAAGTCGGTAGGGAAAAAGGTCTTTTCCCCAAATGTTGGAGGAGATTAGTTTCTTTAGCTCGTGCCTCACTGTAGCCGAGGTAAACACGAACTCCCTACAAGCTCTCCTTGCCTTGACGAAGCCATAAAGGTCCTTCGTCACTGTGGCCAGATGAGGCTTGGCCACTACCATGAACATTTCATGGACCTTGGGGTCACTTGCCATCGTCTCGAGAGTAGTCTGAAGAGACATTGAGGCAGTCAGTCTTTCTTTTGTATCGAACTCCCTTCGCAAAAGAAAGTCAGACAGCTTAGGGAGGTCCTTGCCGAACTGACGTCCGGCAATATCAGCCTCCAACTTTCCCACTTAGAACGTAAGATGGACGTCCTTCCAATCTTTGTGGTCCATAGGCAGGGCCAGCGACAAGGGTTACACTCCTCTAGGGAGGGGCAAGACTTGCCGGCCTCGATTGCTTTTAGTACAGCCAGAAACCCTTTCTGTAAAAGGGGGAAGGCTCTAGTAGGCGAGGACACAAAGGAAGGGAGCTTCCTATTCAATGCAGCTACCTTTGAGTTAGAGAAGCCCCTCTCTTTCATCGAAGATGAAAGTAGAGATTGAGCCTTAGCATGGTCATCACTATGACCTCCTTCGGCTCTGCCTCCTCCTTTGAAGCTGGTTCCTTCCTCAGCCGGACATAACAGTCCGGATATGGTGCCTTGCTGGGCCAGAATTCCACCCTCCCGGGGAACTGAGCCCAGCATATCCGAGATGACGATTTTTCCAGTCGTCATCGACATGTGCTCAGCATACCTCCATGGGTTAGCATCCGAGCACAAAGGAAGGTCTTTCACATTGAGCTTTTCTGGGGCCCATGTGATTCTGCAAGGCACTGCATTCGCAGTTCCATTGCAGCCGCCTTCTCCTGATTCTCCTTCTGCATTTGTTGGATCATTCCAACAATAGAAGAGAGGGCCTGTCCCAGCTCTACTGGGAGACCGGCCGATGTAGAGGGGCTTGAACTTCATCCTGGGCTTCTACAAGGAGGTTTTCCTCCTGACACCCGTCCACATCAGATATTCTGTCATTTAGCTGGATGTCTTGCATCACGACCGCGACTTCAGCATCCACCTGGATCTGAACTTAGGGGATCTCCTCTTGAGGCTGGGGAATCACTGCATCAGCTGATGCCTTAGGGAAAAGATACGCCCTCATCTTCTCACTTGGAAGATAAGGGCCAGGGGTGTACTTTTGGAAGCCCCTTACCCAGGTACGAAGCTTCTTCCTAGCTATTTAAATGTCTCATTAATCAGGTTAGTGCACACAGTACATACCTGAGGGTCCCAATACCGGAGATCATCCTTGGAGACAGCGTATGCTGCGTGTCTCCTACAAAACTCATGTCCGCAGAGGTTCTTGCTGCTGACATTGCAGAAAGCACTTCCCCACTTCGGAGTGTCCTTCTGTAAAGAGAAGAAATTTCCATGAGTATCAAGTGAACTATGTATCACTGGATATGCATAGTATAGCATAACAATTCAGAAATTAAAGACACACACTTGTGTTTCCCTCACAACCCATTGCTGCAGCCTTCCAGATAATAAAATCAAAATGGTTTATCTCTACTAGAGTAACCAATGCAAAGTTTCCAGAGGAAACAGGTGGAGCTCACACCTAGGCAATGATTTTAAAATCCGGGATAATAGACAGGGAAGAACTCTGCTTCTTGTCTGAAGGCAACAGCAAAGGGCCGTGCAAGAAAACACAATAGTGTTAGAAGATACAGTGCTGTACCTAAACTTTTACTATAGTTTTCTTCTTACTGTATATGCTATACAGAAGAATACTAGTACAGTATAGGAGGATGTGTGCCGGCCTGCCTTTGCCGGCTGGCACACACCACAATTAGCTTTAAAGTATACTACTTAACAGCTATAGGGCGGCAGCCCTCTGGTTCAAATGCCTGTGCCGGCGGCAGCAGCTGCCGGCCAGCAACAGCCAGTGTTGGCCGGCAATGATTGCCGGCCAGCAACTACACAAGGTAGTACCCAGCTGCCGGCCACACTCTTGGTGACCGGCAGACAAGGACTGACATAAGCCGGCCGGCAAAGGTACAAGACCGATGCCAGCCGGCAGCAAAAGAACCAGAAGACTACACCTGCCCGGCTGCCGGCCTCATAGGCCGGCAGCCGGCCTCATAGGCCGTACAGCACTAGAAGAAAATAGAATGGATGCCGGGATAAGAGTGTACACAACCCCCCAAGCCCGGCAACCGAAAGAGTGCATATAAGGAAGGGGAGAAACTTAATTCAGGCTTCCTTGACCAATGCCGTCCGGCTCTGCCGGCAGGCATGGATGAGGGACCAAGAGAGGTCCGGGCAGCACTCGAAAACATAAGACCCTTGCCGTCCAGCATCTCTGCCGGCCGGCAATGGGCTTAGTCAATTCCATATCCCAACCTATACTAGGTCCAGAAGTAGAATGACATACAGTACAGTAATACCCCTGCCGGCCAGCTCTGCCGGCCGGCAAGGTACAGTACAGTAATGGCTAGGCCATTACGGAGATAGAGGGGGAAGGGACAAGAGGGTCCTGCCAACCTTGCTTTAGTGACAGATCACCCGCAGCCAAGAACTTTGTCTTAGCCTAAGGGAGATCTAAGGGAAAGGGCCAGCGCAGTAGTATAATACCTGCCAGCTTCCAGAGCACCAAAGCAAGGAAGGCGTTGCTACTCCCAAGGGAAGATTTATCCTCCCCGAGAACAGCAACAGGACTTAGTCTGGTCGATCACACAAGAAGGAATCATAACTACAGAAACCTTCGATAGTGACCTAAGGGAGCTAAGCTCCCTTTGTAAGTGTTAGGTCAGCGAGGGAGACTCTGCCCCAAGCCAAACAACACGGACTCAGACTAAAAAACTCTGTTGTTCTGTCCCTCTTTGAACCAGACTTTGCTGGAACAGGAAGGTACAGTAACACCCTAGTATAGTTTTATCGAAAATAAATTCGGAAAAAACCACTTAGGGATAAGCCCAAGGCTTAAACAGAGGGAAAGGGATTGCATACCTTCTCCGAAGAAAAGAAAGCAACCGGGGAGTATAATAAAGTATACTAAGGCTCCATAAGCAATTAGCCTAGGCACCAAGAGAATCGATTACCTAATTCACCGAAACTCTCACGTATACAATCTTGGAAATATTCCACACAGTCTAAAATGTATAAAATATAGCCTAAAGCTTCAATAAAATTTTAATTACACACGGAAAAACCAAAATCATGCATTAAGTACTAGGACCAAACGACTAGGCTACATGGCCTAGCGTAGGCCAGAATGGCGAATACTTCGCTAAATAATACTAAGCACGAAAGGAAATCCTATGTAAAGCTAAATAGCTAAAATTTATTAAGCAAAACAACCAGGAATGTCACTCTGACTAACTAATTTATACCTAGCGAGTGACAGTGTCCAGGACACCTCTGGTAGGCTACGGCTCTTGTATCAAAGATTAATCCTATTAATCCCACAAATTTTACCAAGAGCCTACATTTATACATAACAGACACTATACTCAACTTATCCGAGGCCAACGAAGACGAAGAAGCCATGAAAAGCTGAATAAATCCAAGATTTGCGAGAAAAACAGGAAAAAACACCGAGTTGTTAAGCTACGCAAAAAGGAATACAGATGGCGCCAGGATTGGCGCCAGGCACGCATACGAATCGGGGGATAGGGAAGCCTTGGGAGCGGCTCCCCTTTTTCTTTCCCGAATTCGTATCTCGTCAATCTCCTTCCTACGAGACGAATCTCTGTTCAGGTCGTAGATTGCCATGTGACGTGTCTAGAATACGTCCTCTGATATGTCGCGATATCCCTTTCACGAGGGATACTCGCTCCAGGAGTTAGAATTCTGGTACCTTAAGGTAAATTCTCTGGGAATATCGCCGTAGTTGTAATATACCCTAGGAAGCTACCCTATAGGAACTTCCATCAGGACGACATGGCTTGAGCCCAAAAATATATATAAACTGATATTCTAAACAAATGGAATCTATTTCTAAGAGTAACAATTTTTGATCGGAATTAAGAATGAAGAAATATGCATGGAAGGTTAGTGTTAATGAACTAGATATATTGGCTTGTTATGGGAAAATTTGTATCTTATTTGTAACAGTTCATTTAAGAAAAGCAAAATTTACATGTATGATAACAATATAAACATGAAATAATAATAATAATAATAATAATAATAATAATAATAATAATAATAATAATAATGGTATACAGAACATACCAACGCTGCTCACACTTACCGAGGAGATACCATATGTTGCCACAATGGCTGCAGCCATTACGAATGCATTTGCAAGTAAGGACATATGATGCACTTTGGCTGCATTAGCCATTCAGGACAAATTAAAGTGCTACTTCTGCCATGCTGTAACCATTA
Source organism: Palaemon carinicauda (assembly GCF_036898095.1). Classification (NCBI taxonomy): domain Eukaryota; kingdom Metazoa; phylum Arthropoda; class Malacostraca; order Decapoda; family Palaemonidae; genus Palaemon; species Palaemon carinicauda. The sequence goes on from NC_090751.1 coordinate 41,444,551, forward strand.
ACCATTTATGAATTGGTTAACTGCTGCGTTTGTTATGATTGTCGGGGTTTATCTGCCAAAGCTTCGGTCTCTTTTAAGTGGTGGCTGATGTGCAAATATAGCTGGCGGGGAAAAGGCCCGGTACGGTTTCGCTTTATGTGCCAGGTTTTAAACTTGTTTTAAACTGGTTTTGAAATAGCTGGCTCTATAATCTGGGTTATTTTGGTGCTTCAAAGTTTGTGTGCTTTGCTCTATATATGAGAGAAATATCAAGGTTGAATTGGCAAGGATTTGCTTTCCTACTTAAGTTCAAAAGTAGTCTCTTATTATTTTGTTTAAGGTTTCCGGGAGAGATAGTTTTAATGAATTGGATTATGAAACAACTATTGTATAGAAAATAATAGAACGAGCATAAAGCAGCAACAACAACAGCAACAACTATAATAATAATAATAATAATAATAATAATAATAATAATAATAATAATAATAATAATAATAAAACATTCAAAGAGCGCAGACCTCTGACAATGCAGTTCAGTTACCTCTATCATACAATCTAGACCTTCACTAGACCTTTATTTATTCATTTGAGAAGACATACCTAAATAGGTCCTATTTTGCAATAGGGAAAAATTCTTTTTGAAAATTATTCGATCTTGATCACCGCCAAAATCCAATCACTTCTAAGTTAGCCTATTTTCTTATATATCCTGAAATTTTCATAAAAATTTTTTCGTAACTTTTTGAGTTGGGCTGATGACAAACAGACAGACAGAGTTGAAAACATAACCTTCTTTGCGGAGGTAATAATAATAATAATAATAATAATAATAATAATAATAATAATAATAATGACATACAACATGGTAATGGCAAGGATATGGCTGGACAGAATGTGGAGACACTAATAGCAAAAGCAGATTTGCATATGAAAAGATAGTTCTTAAGGTCGTGTGCAGATATATAAGACTCACTAATGAATCACACCACAAAAGAATCCAAAACTTGGAATCATAAGTCTCTTGGAACTTCGGGAATATAGTTCAGTGATTAAAAAAAAGAAAAAAAAAATTCTTGCGACATATTTCTTACTTGCTGAAGGGTAATTATAACTTTTTTTCCATATTTTCACCAAAGAAATCATAATTCAGGGACTTTGCTGATGAAAATACAGAGAATTTTTTTTTTTTTTTCATGAGAAAGTGAATGAATTTGATGATATATTTTTTTTCTGATTCCACTGTTGAATTTGTCGTTTATCGAAAAAGGAATTAG
>NC_090751.1:41448306-41450806 GCF_036898095.1 Palaemon carinicauda
TATATCAAAACGTAATTATACGAAATCCCCTTTAATGTTTTATTCCCCCATGATATAATTTATCATAGAAATTAGCAAAATAGTAACAGGTAAGAAAATAATACCCAACAAACACACACACACATATATATATGTATATATATATATATATATATATATATATATATATATATATATATATATATATATATATATATACGTGTATGCGCTTGTGAAGGTACCCCGTTCCTAGTCTTCCCGTAAACTAACTTTTGTTTTAACGTCCCGATTGCATATCGGTCTTTAAGGGGGTCCTGATAAAGGGCAACAAACTCTTTTCTCAGAGTATTCGTTTGACCATTTCCTCTCCTCCTGCCGTTGCGCTTCTTGGTCGAATTTCTTTTGACGAACATCTTGAAGGCGTTTCATGACGACGGAACCCAATTGAACCATTGATCCCTTTGCAATTAAAATATCCTTTTTATAATGACCGTAAGAGGTCTCGTGTCTCAAATTGCCTCTCCTAATAATGATGATTTAGATTGACCAGCCTATATACAAGGCGGACCACGGGCCCTTGCGTTGGCAGTCCGTAAGGGGAAAGGAGCGTTGGTTATCTTTTAAAAGCTGCTACTTGTGTTGGATGACACGAACACTGATGGCAGACAGATGATGATGAGTCTGACACAGAATGACGACCGAAGCTGGAGCCCGAAGTTCAAATCCGGGGCGCAGTAAACCAAAAATCTCCGATCCCAAACCCGTTCCTTCGTCGGTCCTAGAGGATCATTTTTCTTATAATCACGTGCCAACAGGAAAACGTCCAATTGGAGTGTCTCTCCTTAGAAGTTCTTCCTTTTAGAGGAAAAAAAAAATACTTCTGATTGAAGAATTTTAGCTTTCTCTGGTCCTTCAATATTCTCTACCTCTGTGCAGTTTCCGTCTTATTCTGCACAATCTTTACTTTTGGATCGTCAACATTATGAACTTTACTTTCTCATTTCAAATCCGCACAATCGTAAAGTGATCAACAAATAATAACTAGTTCTCCTTTTCGGATTCTTTATTTCTTCTCTCCTGTTCTCCTTCCTGTCTCCCTCTTCTTCTCGTATTTTCTGTCCGAATCCTTTCAAATAAATTCATTATTAGTTTTGAAGATTCTTGTTTAGCTTTTCATAACTGCCTTCCTGATTCCACTTATCGTTGATTCCTTTTTGAGGATGTATCTTGGTTTTCTTCCAAAGTCGCAGACTCAATAATTCTCTTAACTTTCACCAAAGCATTTTCGGCATCACCCAAATCTTGCTTCCTTTTTCTTGGCCTCAGAGGCAAGTCGGTGATACAATCTTGCAAATTTGGTTTGATCAATAAAACGATTAAAACCATCTTTTTACCTTTTCTAACATTCCTGCTCAAGACGAATGACAACTTAAATCCGATTTGAAAATGCCCCGGTATTCCATCTTTCTCCTAACAGAGAGACTAAGAATATTTTGAAGCTCTGATTCGAAAGCATTCAACTTTCCTATTGATGAAGAAAAAGTAATTGAAGTCGAACAACGAGTTGGGAGAATCTCGAAGAATATTTCGGATTTGGTCCTTCAATATTCTCATCTTCTGTGCAATTTCCGCCTTATTCTGCACAATCTTTATTTTGGGATCTTCAACATTATGGGCTATACTTTCTCATTTCAAATCCGCACAATCGTGAACTGATCAACAAATAATACATAGTTCTCCTTTTCGGATACTTTATTTTTCCTGTCTCCCTCTTCTTCCTGTATTTTCTGTCCGAATCCTTTCAAATAAATCAGTATATATTATTCAAGATTCTTTTTTGGCTTTTCATGACTGTCTATCTTGATTCCACTTGTCGTTGATCCCTTTCTTCTTAGAAGAAAGAAGTCTTCAAAACAAGAATCTTGAATACTTATTCTTTCTCTCCCTGAGGAAGAAGTCTTCAAAGCAAAATCTTGAAGACTTCTTCTTTCTCTCCATGAGGAAGAAGAAGTCTTCGAAGCAAGAATCTTGAAGACTTCTTCTCCCTCTCCATGAGGAAGAAGAAGTCTTCAAAACAAGAATCTTGAAGACTTCTTCTTCCTCATGGAGAGAAAGAAGTCTTCAAGATTCTTGTTTTGCTTTTCATGACTGCCTTCCTGATTCCACTTGTCGTTGATCTCCTTCTTCTTAGAAGAAAGAAGTCTTCAAAACGAGAATCTTGAATACTTCTTCTTCCTCATGGAGAAAAAGAAGAAGTCTTCAAGATTCTTCTTTTGCTTTACATGACTGCCTTCCTGATTCCACCCTTCATGTTTTTTTTAAAAAATAAGCCAGATACAGGAACTATCTATTGTTGGCTGGGCGGGGCAACCCCCTCCCGGCTGGCAGGGCGGGGATCTCCCCCTTCTCGCTGGCAGGGCGGGGCTCCCCCCTTCCCGCTGACAGGGCGGGGCTCCCCCCCCCTTTCCGCTGGCAGGGCGGGGCTCCCCCCTTCCCGCTGGCAGGGCGGGGTTCCCCCCTT
>NC_090751.1:41455806-41468306 GCF_036898095.1 Palaemon carinicauda
ATCTGCCTAACTGTAAAAATCTGATTCATACAACCCCTACCTCTTCTAAAACCACCCTGTACTTCCAAGATTGCATTCTCTGTTTTATCCTTAATCCTATTAATCAGTACTCTACCATACACTTTTCCAACTACACTCAACAAACTAATACCTCTTGAATTACAACACTCATGCACATCTCCCTTACCCTTATATAGTGGTACAATACATGCACAGACCCAATCTACTGGTACCATTGACAACACAAAACACACATTAAACAATCTCACCAACCATTCAAGTACAGTCACACCCCCTTCCTTCAACATCTCAGCTTTCACACCATCCATACCAGATGCTTTTCCTACTCTCGTTTCATCTAGTGCTCTCCTCACTTCCTCTATTGTAATCTCTCTCTCATTCTCATCTCCCATCACTGGCACCTCAACACCTGGAACAGCAATTATATCTGCCTCCCTATCATCCTCAACATTCAGCAAACTTTCAAAATATTCCGCCCACCTTTTCCTTGCCTCCTCTCCTTTTAACAACCTTCCATTTCCATCTTTCACTGTCTCTTCAATTCTTGCGCCGGCCTTCCTTACTCTCTTCACTTCTTTCCAAAACTTCTTCTTATTCTCTTCACATGACTGACCCAGTCCCTGACCCCACCTCAGGTCAGCTGCCCTCTTTGCCTCACGTACCTTGTGCTTTACTTCCACCTTTTTCTCTCTATATTTTTCATACTTCTCTATACTATTACTCTGCAGCCATTCTTCAAAAGCCCTCTTTTTCTCTTCCACTTTTACCTTCACTCCTTCATTCCACCATTCACTGCCCTTCCCCATGCTGCCTCCAACAACCTTGCCACATACATCACTTGCAATCCCAACAAAATTTTCTTTTGCTAACTTCCACTCCTCCTCTAAATTACCAGTTTCTCTTACTCTCACCTCGTAATATGCCATTTTCAACCTTTCCTGATATTTACTTTTTACCCCCGGTTTTATTAGCTCTTCAACCCTCACTACCTCCCTTTTACATCCACCTACTCTATTCCCCCACTCTTTTGCTACAACTAATTTTCCTTCCACCAAAAAATGATCAGACATACCGTTAGCCATACCCCTAAACACGTGCACGTCTTTCAATCTTCCAAACATTCTTTTAGTTATCAACACATAATCCATTAATGCCCTTTCTACAACTCTCCCATTTGCCACTCTTACCCATGTATACTTATTTTTATCTTTCTTTTTAAAAAAGCTAGCACTTATTACCAGTCTCTCACCACTCTCATTTTCACCTGGTACGCCATACTTCCCAATGATACCTTCTACCTCTCCAGCGCCCACTCTAGCATTTAAGTCACCCATGACAACTACATAATTCCTTCTACCCAGTCCTTCTACACACCTAGTTAATTCATTCCAGAACTCATATATATATATATATATATATATATATATATATATATATATATATATATATATATATATATATGTGTGTGTGTGTGTGTGTGTGTGTGTGTGTGTGTGTATTCAGTATTTGCAGTCGATATTTGAAACTTCAATTGAAAAAACAATGAAATATGGCAATTTTAATGCTTTCACTAGCAAAAACACCCCTTTGCTGTCATTGATTCGCCGAGGTTGGGGAGGGCTCCGCCCATTTTGTAGTTGTGGTAAGAAAAGCAACACCTTTTCTGTTTTGTCATGGGAACACTAGAGACATCTGACGAAAGATTTCCTCTGAGTGTCTGCGTTCTTTTGATTCTAACTGTACATATGATCAACTCCCAAGCCCGCTCTCCACCTAAGCTAGGACCAAGGAGGGCTAGGCAATGGCTGCTGATGACAAAGCAGATAGACCTATAGGCTCCCCCAAACACCCCATCCTTAGCTCATAAGGATAGTGAGGTTGCAGCGACCAAAGGAACTAACAAGTTAAAGGAGGACTTGAATCCCAATCTAGCGTTCACACCCTTATAATGAAAGAAAGATTAATGTTTAAGTGTGGCAACTGAACATCGTTAGGCCATTAAAAGATCTTTGACACAGCATCAACGTGCCATTTGCTCTTCCTCAGGGTGAATGTAATACACCTCATAACCAGCTCCGTCGAGCTTCACAATATTGCATAATATCATATTTGTCAACGCCAGTGGCCTATGATCTCTAGACCCATCAACTATTCAAAGGGCACTTAGAGGTAGGACAGATGTGACCCTGAGGCAGGTATGAATGCATAATACAATTCACATTGCTACCCTGGTGAGTGTATGATTATTAATTAAATGCTTTGGTGAACCCGCTTGTTATTGACAAGTGTAAATTCGTTTTAAATCCTCTAATGACTGCTTGTATAATACTGTAACGCTCACTGTATATTATTGGATTATCTTTGTTATTCATATGATGTAGATAATGAATCTTACTTCAGATACTATTTACAGTGTTAAACCTCCATGAACTTGAACTATTCATAGTTTTGACAAAATGAGGTATGAGGTACCATTGCAAATATCAATCTATCTATCTATCTATCTATCTATATATATATATATATATATATATATATATATATATATATATATATATATATATATATATATATATATATATATATATATATATATATATATATGTATATATATATATATGTCTGTATATATATATATATATATATATATATATATATATATATATATATATATATATATATATATATATATCCTTGTGTTTCTACCTCACTGGGCTATTTTCCCTTGTTGGAGCCCTTGGACATATATCATCCTGCTTTTCCAAATAGGATTGTAGCTTACATATTAATAATAATAATAATAATAATAATAATAATAATAATAATAATAATAATAATAATAATAATGAAGAAGGATGAGGTTGTTCTGTTAGTGAAGTAGGAAATACTAGTCACTATAATTAATGGATAAGTAAGGCTTGAGAGCATTTTCTGACTTTGTTATATTATCTTTTGTCAAACAAAAATGTTATTCCTTCTTGCTTTAGTATCATGAAAATGGTACTAAAAAATCGTGAATACAAAATAAGAATCATATTTCCTAAGATGAGAAAAATCGAGGTAAAATCTATATCTACAGTTATTTATAATTTGTAGTATAATATCTGTTACTTTTAATAGATTTTCCTTTTTTTTTTTTAAACATACAAAAAGGAATTTCATCATCGTACCAATAATTTTCATTATTATTCTATCACATTTTTTATAGTCCTATATTAGGACAAACATATATATGATGATTATAGTGACAATATTTGAGAGAATAACTATGATCATTATTGATATCATTAACAATAAAAAGAACAGCAATTATAATATTAATGAAATAGATTTAAAGTTCGGATGAGAAGCGGTGTTTTCAACGTGGAATGGCCGTAGACCCAGGCCTACATGGCTGAGGACTATGAAGCGCGAAGTAAGAGATGAATGGCGAAGTATAAAATTAAAAGCTCAAGATACAGACGACTGGTGAAATCTAACCGAGGCCCTTTGTGTCAATAGGCGCAGGAGAAGATGATGGTCATATTTAAAGTTGGGTTTCCTTCTAAAGTGATATTGCCTTTATCTAGATAGCTAAATAGATATCTTCTATATCACAATTTAACGCTTTTAGACCCCATCCTTTTAACTCTCTCTCTCTCTCTCTCTCTCTCTCTCTCTCTCTCTCTCTCTCTCTCTCTCTCTCTCTCTCTATTAATTTATGCGGATACGAGTATACGACTAAAGGGCAAATTGTCCTCACCCGATTTCACTTATAATTATTCATCGGCCTAAGCAATCTGATCGATTAAATAATAATTTAATATTCAACATATGGTTAAATGGCCTGAATCGTGAATATACTTATTTTAGAATTTTAGTAAAAAAGGAAAGAAAAAAAAACCGTACTCTAAATTATGCAAAGCCTCCTGATAAATGAAAAAAAGGAAAAAAAGGAAAAAACAAAGAAATTTTTCTCTTATTTCATTCGGAGAGCAAGTCAGTGGTTGCAAGACTTGGCAGAACATTTGCATGAGAAATAAGGCTCATCATAATCATCTGCTCCGGGAATATAATAATAGGAATTCTAATGAGTCTCATGAATATGATCTATCTGTCTATCTTCCTATCTATCTATCGATGTTGTGATATTATGGTTTTATCGATGCCACTTAAAAAGTAATTTGAATGTTGTCGTTTCTTTTTCTTATAGCTTATATAGGCCTAAGAGCAAAACTGAGGAATATAGATTTAGCGTTAAAAATGTCATTGATTTTTTCTTCCCATTCTCCACTATTTCCCTTTCTTCAATATTCTCTCTCTCTCTCTCTCTCTCTCTCTCTCTCTCTCTCTCTCTCTCTCTCTCTCTCTCTCTCTCTCTATTAATAAATCTGTTACGGCATTTTCATGGGTATTTGATATAAATTTATTTTGCTCTTTTTCTGGTTCAGTCCTTTACTTTACCAAAAAAAAATGTATCCCATTTATCATTATATAGAGCATAAGGGTTGATAGGAAATTTCCATGATAAACTCGTATTCATAACCGCGAGCCGACGTCATCGATCACGTGACCACTAGCGCGGGAATCAAGCGAAGTGAAATTTGTGAAATTCTTTGGTTGGAGCTGCTAAAACACGTTACAATATAAAGTTAAATGCTTCAGGTGAGTAATAAGATATAAAATACAACTGTTCTAACTTCTAGCGACACTTGCAAGTTAAAAATTATGATAAACAATAATTATTTTGAACTATTTACAGCACACAAGTGTGAGGTGTATTACTGCTGGCCTCATAAACCAATCGCCTTCTCTTGTCATTTCGCTCATACCTCTCAAGTTGTCGTTTGGCTTTGGCATAGCTGTCTTTCTTGAAAGGCAGTATGCATGGAATGTAGTCAGGGTGTTCTTTCTCAGTCTTGTTGGGTTTATCTGTATTTTGGCAATTTAATATAAATTCATAATGAACACCAATAGACATACTGTTGGAACACCAACCACCAGAATGTTAAATTATATTAAAATATGTTAAATTTCATAAATACCTGAGATAAAGTGTTCACTACAAATAACCTGACTCTTTGGTGGGGACCATTTGTGTCCATTTGGATTCATTTGCTGGCTAGTTGTTGGAGTACGGGTGTGGACGTGTGTTTCAGTGCTCTGTATCGAATCTGGCTTTAAACGGAATCATTGTGTATTTCGTTGTTTGTACTATGAAAAATCTCTTTGTGGGTGTTTGCTAGTATTGATATTAGTGAAATATAGTGCTAAAAATCAGTGGTTTCCTTGTATGTGAGGTCTGTAGTGAAAGGCCTGACCCAGCATTTTTGCGTTGGGGTGGGGCTACTTGAAAAGTTCATTGAAAAATGATTCAATATGTCTTTCCTTAGAAAACGAAAAGGAAGACGTAATCCCGTGAATGATCTCGGTCTATTTATGACTGAAATTGACGAGGTACTCACAGGAAGGGAGGAAAGTATAATGGCAACAGCTTATGAAGAATGTGATGATGGAGGCAATCGTGGCATGTGTGGGCACTGTGAGTCCTATGTCGATGATGGGATGCAATGCGATCAATGCCGAAGATGGTACCACGATGAAGTAGCTTGCTCTAATTTAAAGGATGGTTCAAGTACTCTTTTAAAAAGCAGGAACATCATTTATAAATGTCCAAAATGTGTTGAGTCTGCATGTGTTGATGACATGACGAGACTAAGCATCATCATAGAAGAGATGAAGGTAAATGTACAACAACAGATGTCTGGTTTTATGGATATGATAACTGCTCAATACATGGATATGCGTCAAGAAATTGTCGAGCTGAAAGAGAAACTTATGGAATACGAAAAAGAGAATGTGACCAAGACTACATATGCAAGTAAGTTGAAATCAAGAAACACTTTGGTTATAAAATCTACGGAGGAAAATAAGAAGGCTTCAGATATCAAGAAAACTATCATGAAGAAGATAACCACGAATGTCGAACAGGTCAAAACCTCTAAACAAGGCCACTTGGTAGTTAATTTTGCGGATAAAACTGGGTTAGAAAAGGCTAAAAATGACTTAGAAGAGGTCAAGAATGACATTAAGGTAGAAGTAGATAAAAAGGATCTACTTAAACCGAAGATCAAGGTCTGCAATATTGATGAAAATGAAGATGATATAATTGCCAGTATAATGGAGAAGAATGAATGGTTGAATGATATATGTGAAAATGAAGAAGACTTTAAATTGATCAGGAAGTTTAAATCAAGACAAAGCGGTAAATTACACGTCATTATAAAGTGTAGTCCAACTATCAGGAAAGTCTTCCGTAAAAGAGATGATAGAGTATATACCACGCTTGGAGGATGCTGTAAAATCTATGATTCCTACAATGTATTTCAGTGTTATAAATGCCAAGAATTTGGTCATACTGCTGAAAATTGTAGCAAGACTCAGGTATGTGCCAAGTGTAGCCAGGATCATCGAACCACGGATTGTAATGTAAATACGTTAAAGTGTCATAACTGCACAATGAGGAATTACAATGATACGAATCATAGGACATATGATGATAACTGTAAAGTATACAAGGAGGAGCTTACCAGGATAAAAAATAGAACCGATCATGGAGTCTAGCCCATTGGTTAAGTGTGGTCTGATAAATATTCAATCGGTGGGGAATAAAACCTTAGAGATTAGAAATCTTATAAACGAAATGGAATTAGATTTATGCTTATTAACGGAAACTTGGTTGCAGGGAAATATTAGTGATAACTCAAAGATTCAGGAGATGACGCCGTGTACTCATGATTTCTATCACGTACCAAGAAAGAACAAAACTGGAGGAGGAGTGGGTGTCTTTGTGTCGAAAACTTTCTCTAGGGTTTCTATCATGAATGAAATAGTATTTGAAACATTTGAATATATCTGTTTAAAACTGACAAGAAACAATAAGGTATTGAATATAATATCATTATATAGACCACCAGCGAGTAATATGACTAAATTCATTGAAGAATTTAGTATTCTTGTGGGTGTGGTGGACGATATTAAAAATACATTAATTGGTGGAGACTTCAACTGTTGGGTAGATGATGAAAATGATAATAAGGCTAAAGAACTCAAGGAAGTATTTGAGATGTTTAATTTAATAAACAGTGTTTTGGTATCAACGTCAGTAGGTGGTCATACACTCGACTTGGTCATATGTGGAAAAGACTCAGACCTAATAAAAAACCTTGAAGTGGAACCAGACTTTGAGATCTCAAAAACACATAAACTCATCACCTTTAATGTTAATATAAATTGCACCAGAGTATTGAAAAAATGGATCACATATAGGGAACGGGAAAATTTTGATGCTGAGAATTTTATTGAAGCTAGTGTAGCGCAAATGTCTTGTGTGAACACACAATGTGAACATATGGTAGACATAGAATGTGTTGGGTGCTATACCAAGAAATACAACGACAATTTTGGAAAAATGTACGATACCATGTGTCCCATAAAGAACAAACAAATAGTGGTACGCGAAAATGTTAGATGGTATAATAGTGAGCTATTAAAGGCAAAAAGACACAGACGTAAGATGGAAGGTAGATGGAAAAGAGCCAAATCCTTACAAGCCAGAAATCTATATAATAAGGCCAGAAATGACTATAACATCCTGTTAGAAAAAACAAAAAGAAAATTCTACAACGGCGAATGTAAAAAAACTAATAACATGAAGGACTTTCATAAAAACCTTGATGATTTGATGGGATTAAAGAAAAAATATGTCTTGCCTGACAATGTTTGTGCAGAGAGTTTTGCTATATTCTTTAGTGAAAAAATTGATAAAATCTATAGAGGCTTCCCCCAAAATCACTTGGAGGGACAGTCAGCTATGCCAGTGAAGGAGGGAAAGAAGTTAATAAAATTTAGGGAGATAAATATGTGCGACTTGTTAAAGGTTATGAGAGAGATGAAGAATACATATTGTGGAAACGACCCTTTCCCAAACAGTTCAATAAGTGAAGCTCCAAACAAACAAGTCGTATATAATATTTACCTGAACATAATTAACCTTAGTATATCGCAATCCTGTTTTCCTAGCTGTGAAAAAACTGCGTTGATCAAACCAATTTACAAAGGGAAAGGTGATGTAAACGAGCTAAATTCATATAGGCCCATTTCAAATTTATCCTACATGTCAAAGCTTATTAAAAAAGTCATAAGTGAGCAATTGTGGGCGCATATTGACGAGTTAGAGGTATTCCCGGAAAATCAATCGGCCTACAGAGCTAATCATTCTACAGAAACTACTTTGTGCTCAATAATGAATGATATGATAGGTCTTCTTGATGGGGGAAAGTGTGGAATTTTAATTATGTTAGATCTTAGTGCTGCTTTTGACACTGTTGTGCACGAATACTTACTTGACGACTTGAAGTCTATTGGAGTGACTCAGGAAGCACTGAAATTTTTGCGAAGTTACTTAGTGAACAGGAAGACTATTGTAGAAGTTTCTGGAAACCGATCCAATGAGAGAATACTTATGAAGGGTGTACCACAGGGTAGTGTCCTGGGCCCTATCTTGTTTAACATATATACTATCGAGCTATCACACATCTTGAAAAAACAAAAAGTGGGTTTTAAACTATATGCAGATGATACTCAGTTTTACCTCTCAATTTCAACAACACAAGATACAGGGAAGAAAATTGATGAGATAATGACTGAAATAAAAACATGGATGCAGAGGAAAAAGCTCAAATTAAATGATGATAAAACAGAATGTATGTTTTTCGGCACAAGGGTGGCTTTGAAGAATTACCAGTTAATTCAAAGTATAAAAATTGGTGATGCTGATGTTGGGATTGTGCCTGTTGTGAAAAATTTGGGTGTACTGATAGACTGTAATTTGTCAATGAAGGACCAAATTGTGAACACAGTGAAAGTGTGTAACTATCACCTGAGAAACATAGCATTTATTAGAAAATATTTAACAGAGGGCAGTACAAAAATTTTAGTGGTGAGTCATGTAATATCAAGGCTTGATTATTGCAATTCTCTGTACTACAAATTGCCCAATACACTACTAAGGAAGCTTCAAAATGTGCAAAACCGGGCGGCTAGACTGATAAAAGGCATTAAATTTCGGGAGAGAATAACTCCTGCACTGATCGATCTACATTGGTTACCTGTTAAGGCTAGGATTGAGTTTAAAATTTGCTTGTTGACTCACAAAGCACTTACAGGTGATAAGCCTAAATATCTTCGTGATTGCTTGATCCCCTACCCTGAAGCTACCAGCGCCACTGTAAGAGTTAGACATGCAGATGACCCACATAGACTATTCGAAATTAGTGTGAATCATGCAATAGGAGGAAGAACGTTCAGTTATGCTGCACCGAGACTCTTTAACGACCTTCCACTCGATGTCAAGAATAGCACAAATGTGGCTGCCTTCAAGATAAACCTGAAGACTTATCTTTTTAGAAAGTGTTATAATAGTGACCTGAAAACTATTAAGCCTGAATACAAATGCTAGCGAAATAACTGATAACGATACCGAGCAAAATATTAACTGGAAAGGAATTATTTTTTCATACACCAAGGCCCGCCTGAACAGACCTTTAGTGTTTGATGGAGGGCGAGAAATAAACCTCTAAAAGTAAAAGTATGCTGCAAGCCACTTATCCCTCCTATCTGGGCTTCTGCTACGACTGGGGAACTTGTGAAAATGCAACATCTTTCCTTGCATCATATTGTGATTCTTGCAGTTGAAAATAACACATGATGAAGTCATAATGGCGAATAATTTAGCTTTAACAGACGACCGTTCATGCAGCACCACGTTAAAGTGTGGTTTGTTTTCACTGCGCCACGTCCGGGAAGTCACGTGACTGCTCAGCTTTCCTTAAATAAGAAACTATAAAACAATTGATCGCATTGTTGTTTCACTCGCACATTAATGTTTATTCCACATTTACGGTTACATCAAAGAAATGTATAACGTCCATTATGAAAGAACACCATAATTAAAGGCCTGACAGAACTTTCTCTTTTGATAAATGTACTTCTGGTTTGAATACTTGCTATAAAGAGAGGTATTCTTTTTCCAACTGATCATTTACGATTTTTTTTTTCAGTGCTAAAATCTTTACCATTGCAGTTAATTACATCTTTCAATTAAATATGGTATTAACAAAAACTGTTTGATATATCAAACTGCTTATAAAGTTAATGAAAAACTAACTAGCCCAATCAACCCCTGAGTTTGGAAATGTCAACCAGGTACTGATAATGAACTGGTTACTAGCAATCTAAACAAAACTGGTTTGAAATTTTTAGGTGGTAATCATTTCAAAACCTTACCAAGACAGCTAAGCATTTTAATAAGTATTAATAGAACAAACCAGACATTATTTACGATCATTATCAAAAGTACTATGATATTAATCATTCTTAAAAAACACCATAGACCTACTTGCAGTCCATGTTCGTAGGACTTCGCTTTATTCGTCATTCTATTTTATTTTGAAAGCTGTAAAGACAAGGAACTAGAAGAAAGTGCGTATGCAAAACCATCTGAAAGTCAGGAGTACTGAAACTTAGATTATTTGACTCGACTTCGATAATTGAAAACCGCCTATATAACCACATGTTTCAACTCCAGAACTAAAGATACGTTAATTTTTAAGGTAATGACCTCAAGGACAAATGACTAGAGCGGAGTCTATAATGGTTTATCATGATATATCATAACCACAGATCGAAGAAAAGTCTTCCGAAATACAACAGAAAATGAGACAGGACATGGACCGTATCATGCAAGACAGCGAAGACAATTTCCAACCGTTCACCTCAGAACAACTGTCATGAAACAGAAGTGCAGAAAACAGAATTTGCGAGTAACTATGTCGTTAAGTTGTCACCAGTACAACATTCACAATGAACTAAAATGTTTATACACTGGATTTTGATAATAATATTATTAAAATCATTACATTAGAATTTACAAATACGTAGGGGTGATATTTTGCTTGCCTTTACAATAAAAGTTCTATGTTTGATATCTTAATGTATAGGTATCGTGTAATCTCCACAAATACAGACAAATGCAAATACAATTATTAATGAAAACTTCGATAGATGCTAAGCGATTCTTTACACAGAAAACGAGCACTTACACTCAACCTTTAATAATTATATCGGGTTTAATCAACGATTCCCACAAGGGTATCAGTCTCGTATTAGTTCCATTTTAACTTCCAAAGAATTTTCAACCAAAAGAAATCATTCAAATTCCTGTGACACCCATATCCAGTACAGTTGGCTTCATAAATTCCGGTACACTTCACGGGAAGCTGAGGAGACTTCAGATCGCCATACAAAGTAGCAGTTAACGCCGTGTTTAGCAAAAGGGAATCTGTTAGTAAGGCTGCCTGTAAAGCAAAGTGACGAGATCAAAAGTATGTTTAATAATTTTATATAATGATGTTGGACAAATAACAATATTCTTCTATACAGCTTCCCGTGAAATGTACCGGTATTATTGAAGCCAAATGCACAACCATTTCGAAACTCTTCCAAACATCCGACTGCTTTTCGCTCTTTTAAAAAAATCTTGATAATAATAATAATAATAATAATAATAATAATCTGCTTGTCAGTATATTTAGATTTTGTATGAGAACTACTAAACTGGTCGAGGAAAGGATACATGCACCATGTTGAGAGAAAGAGCCTTTCCCCAACCAATCACAGCCATGTAAACCTGGTCGTGCATCCGTTTTCAGCCAATCAACATCAGCGATTTTTTCCTCTCTCCCCCCCTCACCCCCCCCCCTCCCGGCTCCCACTGAACCAGTTCAGCGTCACACGATAGTCCCGGCGGGTTTAAATTTGTGTTCTCGTTAATTTTGAAGATTATGTTGCGATTATTGCACTGCAGATTGCTAATTACTCACTAGAAACATGAAATCAAGTGGCAGTGATGTTCTAGTTGAAGCAGGACTGTTTGGGGATAGTGATAGTGATGTTATTTACGTGATTAGTGAAAGAGAGGTGCATTCCAAGACTGTAAATTTGAATATGGCCGAAGAAATGAAGTGATTATACTTGAATACGTTTCTCTTGATTTTTGTATGCTTTAAAAAGTGATATTGACCTTACTGGATGACGTAGGTATTGTTGGTGACAATCATAACACTTTAGGTTGTGTTTGGGATACGCCAAGTACCATAAGGGTTTGTTGGTGATAAATGTAATATCGAAAGGTGTGTTGGTGATATGCTCAGTACCATATGGTGTTGGTCACTTTGGTGATAAACTTTGTAGCACAAGTTGCGTTGGGGCTAACTTACTAAGCCTAGTATCAGAGGATTGCTAGTGGGTAGCTTAGTACGTAGAGTATATTGCTGATAAACCTAGTATCATTTGTGTATGATAAAAAAAAACCTGATATTTCTGAGTGTGTTGGTAATAAGCCTTGTAATGTTTACCATATGGTATGTTGATGATAGGGT
>NC_090751.1:41478306-41480806 GCF_036898095.1 Palaemon carinicauda
TTTGAAAGAATTGGGAAAAAACGAAAAAATGGCAATCACCGGAAAATCGAACACATACCTATATATACGCCATATCTGGCTAAAAAAAAGATAGGCATGGGTAGCCAGATCATCTAGAAACACTTTCCAACACTATAAAAATATAAGTTTTGCGACACTACTTGCCAATTCCTTACGGTAACATGACTAAGCAAAAAAAATGCAAAACAAATAAAAAGGGGCACTCGTGGAAAAATGGCCATTCTAATATACGGCATTTCAGAAAAAAAAATTTCAGCCACGTGCTAGGCAAACCATCAAGGCATATTTTCCGACAAATAAACATATAAATGAAATATTACTCTGTGATAGTTCCTTAGTACGTAGTAATTTTGAAAGAAATGGGAAAAAACGAAAAAATGGCAATCACAGGAAAATCGAACACATACTTATATATACGCCATATCTGGCTAAAAAAAAAATAGGCATGGGTAGCCAGATCATCTAGAAACACTTTCCAACACTATAAAAATATAAGTTTTGCGACACTACTTGCCAATTCCTTACGGTAACATGACTAAGCAAAAAAATGCAAAACAAATAAAAAGGGGCACTCGCGGAAAAATGCCCAACATTCTAATATACGGCATCTCAGATAAAAAAAAAAAGACATGCACGTGTTAGCCCAACCATCAAGGCACACTTTCTAACACATAAACATGAAAAAAAAAATCAATAATATACGGCAATTCCTTACTACGTAGTAAATTTTTACAAATATTGAAAAAAAAAAAAAACAGAAATTGGCAACCGCAGTTAAATACCCAATATACCAATAACTACGTCGTATCTGACAAAAACAAAATCACGCATGGGTAGCCAGATCATCTAGACACACTTTCCAACATTAAAAAAGCAAAAGTTTTACGACACTATTTCGCAATATCTTACGGAAAAATGACTTGGCAAAAAAATTAAAAAAATTAAAAAGGGACACTCGCGGTAAAATGCCCGACATTCTAATATACGACATCTCAGATAAAAAAAAAGACATGCACGTGTTAGCCCAACCATCAAGGCACACTTTCTAACACATAAACATGAAAAAAAAAATGAATAATATACGGCAATTCCTTACTACGTAGTAATTTTTACAAATATTGAAAAAAAAAACAGAAATTGGTAACCGCAGTTAAATACCCAATATACCAATAACTACGTCGTATCTGACAAAAACAAAGTCATGCATGGGTAGCCAGATCATCTAGACACACTTTCCAACACTAAACAAGCAAAAGTTTTACGACACTATTTGGCAATATCTTACGGAAAAATGACTTGGCAAAAAAATGAAAAAAAATGAAAAAGGGGCACTCGCGGTAAAATGGTCCTCGTGGTGATGAACGACATTTGAACTAAAAAAAAAACATGCACATGGTAGCCAAACAATCCACCAAGACTTTCCACAACTGATAACCTATACAAGTTGCACCATTCTACGACAATTTCATAATACGTAATAACTTTGATAATTATGCAAACTACCTCAGAAGGGTAAACTCGGACGCGAACGACCCCCGACGCGTCTCAGAAATCGGGGAAGGAGTACAGCTACAGCAATGCACATCTGGACACTACTAGAGCGTGTAGGGGAGACACCTCCTGCAGGTCGATCACCCACAAATTCAGTCACAGGGGTGAGTCACGTGAGAAAAACCTGTTTTTTTTTGACGCTCGGGGTCGCAAACGACCCACCGTACCTATCCAGGAAATCATGATAGCCAATCAGTAGTAAACTAGAGTGATATTTTCGATATTTTGCATTTGAAAATGGAAGACTTCAATATGGAATTATCGATGTGTTAATGTTTATAAATGGCAGTTATAAGCTGAATATCATTAGCGAGTTTAGAAATGGGTAGTCTTTTGATAATTATGTTCTTCGTGAATATACTAATTTGGAATTATATGCCAATTGTCTCTTCGTTCCAGTCAGGGTCGCATGGTCGTTTATTATGGTGATATCGTGGTTTTGAAATCAAAATAAATATATCCTATATAAACTATAAAATTGAAAAAAAAAACATAAGGAAAAGAAAATTCTATGAGTATATCATCCTGTTAAGCCTTAGTTGTAATTATTATTATTATTATTATTATTATTATTATTATTATTATTATTATTATTATTATTATTACAATCTAAGCTACAACCATGTTATCATTATTATTATTATTATTATTATTATTATTATTATTATTACAATCTAAGCTACATCCATGTTGGAAAAGAAGGATGCTATAAGCCCAGTGGCTTCAAAAGGGAAAATAGCCCAGTAAGGAAAGGAAATAAGGAAAAATAAAATATTTTAAGGACAGTAACAACGATAAAATAAATATTTCCTATGTAAACTATGAAATATTTAACAATAGAAAGAGAAATGAGATAGAATAGTGTTCCCGAGTGTACCCTCAAGCAAGAAAACTCTAACGCAAGACAGTGGAAGACCACGGTACAGAG
>NC_090751.1:41488306-41520806 GCF_036898095.1 Palaemon carinicauda
CAAGATGGTTCGTTGGGAAACTGCTCCCCGAATTCGACATTGGAGGAATTAAAGATATCCTTTCTCATAGTAACAAGAACATTTACATTGGTTTGACTGCTGCTGGCGTCATATTCGGCGGAGTAATGTTTGCTATGAGAAGGATTTCTAAAGGTGTAAGTGTTTCCGAATTAGACGGAGAGGATCGAACATCTCTGGTGGAAAATCTTGAGGAAAATCTTGAGGAGGAAAACGAGTTACTCGGAGAACTACATCAATTGAAAGGAGCTTTAGATGAAATGAAGACAGAGGAAGAAAAGCAAGAAAAACTGAAAACCCAGAAGGAGACTGAGAATCAAAAGCTAAAAATTGATTGTGCCGAAAAACACCTCCAAATGAAGGAACAACAGAAGAAAGAAGAAATTCTTAAAACGGAAAAGGAAGAAATTCAGAAAATTTTGAATGATAAGATAGAAAATTTGGAAAAAGCCTGCTTCCAAAAGGACATCCAAATCAAGGAACAGGAGACGAAAGAGGACATTCTTAAAACGGAAAAGGAAGAAATTCAGAAAATTTTGAATGATAAGATAGAAAATTTGGAAAAAGCCTGCTCCAAAAGGACATCCAAATCAAGGAACAAGAGACGAAAGAAGACATTCTTAAAGTGGAAAAGGAAGAAATTCAGAAAATTTTGAATGATAAGATAGAAATACTGGAAAAAGCCTGCTTCCAAAAGGACATCCAAATCAAGGAACAAGAGGACATTCTTAAAGTGGAAAAGGAGGAAATTCAGAAAATTTTGAATGATAAGATAGAAAAATTGGAAAAAGCCTGCTTCCAAAAGGACATCCAAATCAAGGAACAAGAGACGAAAGAGGACATTCTTAAAGTGGAAAAGGAAGAAATTCAGAAAATTTTGAATGATAAGATAGAAAATTTGGAAAAAGCCTGCTTCCAAAAGGACATCCAAATCAAGGAACAGGAGACGAAAGAGGACATTCTTAAAACGGAAAAGGAAGAAATTCAGAAAATTTTGAATGATAAGATAGAAAATTTGGAAAAAGCCTGCGTACAAAAGGACATCCAAATCAAGGAACAGGAGACGAAAGAAGACATTCTTAAAGTGGAAAAGGAAGAAATTCAGAAAATTTTGAATGATAAGATAGAAAAATTGGAAAAAGCCTGCGTCCAAAAGGACATCCAAATCAAGGAACAAGAGACGAAAGAAGACATTCTTAAAGTGGAAAAGGAAGAAATTCAGAAAATTTTGAATGATAAGATAGAAAAATTGGAAAAAGCCTGCTTCCAAAAGGACATCCAAATCAAGGAACAGGAGACGAAAGAGGACATTCTTAAAGTGGAAAAGGAAGAAATTCAGAAAATTTTGAATGATAAGATAGAAAAATTGGAAAAAGCCTGCGTCCAAAAGGACATCCAAATCAAGGAACAAGAGACGAAAGAAGACATTCTTAAAGTGGAAAAGGAAGAAATTCAGAAAATTTTGAATGATAAGATAGAAAAATTGGAAAAAGCCTGCTTCCAAAAGGACATCCAAATCAAGGAACAAGAGACGAAAGAGGACATTCTTAAAGTGGAAAAGGAAGAAATTCAGAAAATTTGGAATGAGAAAACAGAAAAATTGGAAAAAGCCTGCGTCCAAAAAGACCTCAAAATTAAGGGGCAAGAAAAATTGCTGGAGATTCTTAAAACGGAAAATAATCGACCTAAGAAATGGCAAAATAATGTAAATAAATTGAGAAATGAATTAGAAGAACTAAAGGCAGAAAAAGAAAAACAAGAAAAGTTGCGAGATAAAATGGCATCGGATTATGAAAATCTGAAGAAACTGTGCGCCGATAAAGATGATATGATAAAACGCCAGGAAAGGTTACTGGATGTTTTTAAACATAGGCAAAAGGAACCGAAGAAATTCCAAAAGGATCATATCCTTATATGGAAAAATAAGGTAGACGAATTGAATGCAGCTAAAGAAGAGCAAGAGAAGCTGAATGCAAAGATGGCGTCGGATTACCAAAATCTCTTGAAAGAGTGCGCCAAGAAAGATCTCGAGATGAAGAAAAGGGAGAGGTTACTTGAGATTCTTAAAGCTGAAAACAAGGCAACTCAGGCGCAAAAGGAACAATTGAGGAACGAAATAAACAAACTGAAGGCCGAGAAACAGGCAAAGGAATCTACGAAAACTGAGAAGAATGAAGAACTGAAGAAAGAGTTTAAGAAGGATCAAGAAAAGGAAAAGGAGTCCGTCAAAAGAGAGACTAAGGTGAACGAACACCCGAAGAATGAAGAACTGAAGAAAGAGTGTAAGAAAGATCAAGAAAAGGAAAAGGAGTCCGTCAACAGAGACTCTAAAGTGAACGAACCGCCAAAGAATGAACCGAAGAAAGAGTGCAAGAAGGAAACGGAAAATAAGGCGGAAGATAAGCGGGGAAAGTTATTAAAGGAGGGGTTATCGGCTCATAAAAATAAAAGGTTCGACGAGGCCATAACCATCTTTACAGATGCCTTGGGAATAGATTCGGACAACAAAGAACAAACAGCTCTTCTGCACATCCTTCGAGCTGAGGCGAACGCTTCCTCCGGAAACCCTCAGGACATGGACATCGTATTGGACTGTTGTCAAGCCGTCGACAAAGGTCTTCAAGGATGCCGAGCCTACATGCTTCGAGGGAAACACCTTCTCAAACTAGGCCTTTTCGACGCTGCCCTAAAGGACTTCGAAGCTTCGAGGAAGGTGGAGGGATCTAGGGAATGTTTGAAATGCATAGAGGATACCAAGGCACTAAAGCAGAAATGGGAGAGCCAAAGCCATTATGAGGTTTTGGGTGTGGGTCAGACAGCCACTAGGGCAGACGTTTTAAAAGCCTTCAAAGGCTTGTCCATGAAGTTACATCCAGACAGACACCGAGACAAGCCCGAATTCATACAGCGGGCTTTCGAGGAGAAGTTCAAAAAGGTGGTTAATGCTAAAGTGGTTCTGACGGATGATCAAAGCAGAAGGACATACGATGCTGAGCTTCTACGACAACGCCCAAGACAACAGCCAGGACAGTGGGACCAACGTCAGCAGAACTTCCATTTCGAACCAAGAGGAGACCGACGTCAGCAGAACTTCCATTTCGAACCAAGAGGAGACCGACGTCAGCAGAACTTCCATTTCGAACCAAGAGGAGACCAACGTCAGTACTACTACTATTATGCACCAACAGGGGGACAATCTCACCAGTGGAATCAAGGAAGATCATTTGGGAATTTGTTTGATATGTTTAAAGAAATGTTCAAGAATATGTAAATGAAAAGTCCTTCCTGAATGATAAAAAAAAAAAAAATACAAAAAAATACAAAAAAAAAATAGTGGAGTATATTCTTAGGATAAAGTACGGGCTCAGTGGGAAGGACCAAGTAGTTGGACTAAGGAAGATGAAAAAAAGGAGCTTTGTTTTGAGGAGGAAATATCCTTTGATGTAGAGGTACAAGGCTACATTATAGGATAAAGTACTTTCTCAGTGGGAAGGACCAAGTAGTTGGACTAAGGAAGATGAAAAAAAGGCTTTGTTTTGAGGAGGAAATATCCTTTGATGTAGAGGTACAAGGCTACATTATAGGATAAAGTACGGGCTCAGTGGGAAGGACCAAGTAGTTGGACTAAGGAAGATGAAAAAAAGGAGCTTTGTTTTGAGGAGGAAATATCCTTTGATGTAGAGGTACAAGGCTACATTATAGGATAAAGTACGGGCTCAGTGAAGGACCAAGTAGTTGGACTAAGGAAGATGAAAAAAAGGAGCTTTGTTTTGAGGAGGAAATATCCTTTGATGTAGAGGTACAAGGCTACATTATAGGATAAAGTACGGGCTCAGTGGGAAGGACCAAGTAGTTGGACTAAGGAAGATGAAAAAAAGGAGCTTTGTTTTGAGGAGGAAATATCCTTTGATGTAGAGGTACAAGGCTACATTATAGGATAAAGTACGGGCTCAGTGGGAAGGACCAAGTAGTTGGACTAAGGAAGATGAAAAAAAGGAGCTTTGTTTTGAGGAGGAAATATCCTTTGATGTAGAGGTACAAGGCTACATTATAGGATAAAGTACGGGCTCAGTGGGAAGGACCAAGTAGTTGGACTAAGGAAGATGAAAAAAAGGAGCTTTGTTTTGAGGAGGAAATATCCTTTGATGTAGAGGTACAAGGCTACATTATAGGATAAAGTACTTTCTCAGTGGGAAGGACCAAGTAGTTGGACTAAGGAAGATGAAAAAAAGGAGCTTTGTTTTGAGAGGAAATATCCTTTGATGTAGAGGTACAAGGCTACATTATAGGATAAAGTACTTTCTCAGTGGGAAGGACCAAGTAGTTGGACTAAGGAAGATGAAAAAAAGGAACTTTGTTTTGAGGAGGAAATATCCTTTGATGTAGAGGTACAAGGCTACATTATAGGATAAAGTACTTTCTCAGTGGAAGGACCAAGTAGTTGGACTAAGGAAGATGAAAAAAGAGTTTGTTTTGAGGAGGAAATATCCTTTGATGTAGAGGTACAAGGCTACATTATAGGATAAAGTACTTTTCAGTGGGAAGGACCAAGTAGTTGGACTAAGGAAGATGAAAAAAAGGAACTTTGTTTTGAGGAGGAAATATCCTTTGATGTAGAGGTACAAGGCTACATTATAGGATAAAGTACGGGCTCAGTGGGAAGGACCAAGTAGTTGGACTAAGGAAGATGAAAAAAAGGAGCTTTGTTTTGAGGAGGAAATATCCTTTGATGTAGAGGTACAAGGCTACATTATAGGATAAAGTACTTTCTCAGTGGGAAGGACCAAGTAGCTGGACTATGGAAGATGGACAGAAAAAGGAGCTTTGTTTTGAGAAGGAAATATCCTTTGATGTAGAGGTACAAGGCTACATTATAGGATAAAGTACTTTCTCAGTGGGAAGGACCAAGTAGCTGGACTAAGGAAGATGGAAAAAAAGGAACTTTGTTTTGAGAAGGAAATATCCTTTGATGTAGAGGTACAAGGCTACATTATAGGATAAAGTACTTTCTCAGTGGGAAGGACCAAGTAGCTGGACTAAGGAAGATGGACAGAAAAAGGAACTTTGTTTTGAGAAGGAAATATCCTTTGATGTAGAGGTACAAGGCTACATTATAGGATAAAGTACTTTCTCAAGTGGAAGGATCAAGTTGCTGGACTATGGAAGATGGACAGAAAAAGGAACTTTGTTTTGAGAAGGAAATATCCTTTGATGTAGAGGTACAAGGCTACATTATAGGATAAAGTACTTTCTCAGTGGAAGGATCAAGTTGCTGGACTAAGGAAGATGGACAGAAAAAGGAACTTTGTTTTGAGAAGGAAATATCCTTTGATGTAGAGGTACAAGGCTACATTATAGGATAAAGTACTTTCTCAGTGGAAGGATCAAGTTGCTGGACTATGGAAGATGGACAGAAAAAGGAACTTTGTTTTGAGAAGGAAATATCCTTTGATGTAGAGGTACAAGGCTACATTATAGGATAAAGTACTTTCTCAAGTGGAAGGATCAAGTTGCTGGACTATGGAAGATGGACAGAAAAAGGAACTTTGTTTTGAGAAGGAAATATCCTTTGATGTAGAGGTACAAGGCTACATTATAGGATAAAGTACTTTCTCAGTTGGAAGGATCAAGTTGCTGGACTATGGAAGATGGACAGAAAAAGGAACTTTGTTTTGAGAAGGAAATATCCTTTGATGTAGAGGTACAAGGCTACATTAAAGGATAAAGTACTTTCTCAAGTGGAAGGATCAAGTTGCTGGACTATGGAAGATGGACAGAAAAAGGAACTTTGTTTTGAGAAGGAAATATCCTTTGATGTAGAGGTACAAGGCTACATTATAGGATAAAGTACTCTCTCAGTGGAAGGATCAAGTTGCTGGACTATGGAAGATGGACAGAAAAAGGAACTTTGTTTTGAGAAGGAAATATCCTTTGATGTAGAGGTACAAGGCTACATTATAGGATAAAGTACTTCTCAGTGGAAGGATCAAGTTGCTGGACTATGGAAGATGGACAGAAAAAGGAACTTTGTTTTGAGAAGGAAATATCCTTTGATGTAGAGGTACAAGGCTACATTATAGGATAAAGTACTTTCTCAAGTGGAAGGATCAAGTTGCTGGACTATGGAAGATGGACAGAAAAAGGAACTTTGTTTTGAGAAGGAAATATCCTTTGATGTAGAGGTACAAGGCTACATTAAAGGATAAAGTACTTTTTCAAGTGGAAGGATCAAGTTGCTGGACTATGGAAGATGGACAGAAAAAGGAACTTTGTTTTGAGAAGGAAATATCCTTTGATGTAGAGGTACAAGGCTACATTATAGGATAAAGTACTTTCTCAGTGGAAGGATCAAGTTGCTGGACTATGGAAGATGGACAGAAAAAGGAACTTTGTTTTGAGAAGGAAATATCCTTTGATGTAGAGGTACAAGGCTACATTAAGGATAAAGTACTTTCTCAAGTGGAAGGATCAAGTTGCTGGACTATGGAAGATGGACAGAAAAAGGAACTTTGTTTTGAGAAGGAAATATCCTTTGATGTAGAGGTACAAGGCTACATTAAAGGATAAAGTACTTTCTCAAGTGGAAGGATCAAGTTGCTGGACTATGGAAGATGGACAGAAAAAGGAACTTTGTTTTGAGAAGGAAATATCCTTTGATGTAGAGGTACAAGGCTACATTATAGGATAAAGTACTTTCTCAGTGGAAGGATCAAGTTGCTGGACTATGGAAGATGGACAGAAAAAGGAACTTTGTTTTGAGAAGGAAATATCCTTTGATGTAGAGGTACAAGGCTACATTATAGGATAAAGTACTTTCTCAAGTGGAAGGATCAAGTTGCTGGACTATGGAAGATGGACAGAAAAAGGAACTTTGTTTTGAGAAGGAAATATCCTTTGATGTAGAGGTACAAGGCTACATTATAGGATAAAGTACTTTCTCAAGTGGAAGGATCAAGTTGCTGGACTATGGAAGATGGACAGAAAAAGGAAGTTTGTTTTGAGAAGGAAATATCCTTTGATGTAGAGGTACAAGGCTACATTATAAGGATAAAGTACTTTTTCAAGTGGAAGGATCAAGTTGCTGGACTATGGAAGATGGACAGAAAAAGGAACTTTGTTTTGAGAAGGAAATATCCTTTGATGTAGAGGTACAAGGCTACATTATAGGATAAAGTACTTTCTCAGTTGGAAGGATCAAGTTGCTGGACTATGGAAGATGGACAGAAAAAGGAACTTTGTTTTGAGAAGGAAATATCCTTTGATGTAGAGGTACAAGGCTACATTATAGGATAAAGTACTTTTTCAGTTGGAAGGATCAAGTTGCTGGACTATGGAAGATGGACAGAAAAAGGAACTTTGTTTTGAGAAGGAAATATCCTTTGATGTAGAGGTACAAGGCTACATTATAGGATAAAGTACTTTCTCAAGTGGAAGGATCAAGTTGCTGGACTATGGAAGATGGACAGAAAAAGGAACTTTGTTTTGAGAAGGAAATATCCTTTGATGTAGAGGTACAAGGCTACATTAAAGGATAAAGTACTTTCTCAAGTGGAAGAATCAAGTTGCTGGACTATGGAAGATGGACAGAAAAAGGAAGTTTGTTTTGAGAAGGAAATATCATTTGATGTAGAGGTACAAGGCTACATTATAGTATAATGTACTTTCTCAGATGGAAGGATCAAGTTGCTGGACTATGGAAGATGGACAGAAAGAGGAACTTTGTTTTGAGAAGGAAATATCCTTTGATGTAGAGGTACAAGGCTACATTATAGGATAAAGTACTTTCTCAGTTGGAAGGATCAATTTGCTGGACTATGGAAGGTGGACAGAAAACGGAACTTTGTTTTGAGAAGGAAATATCCTTTGATGTAGAGGTACAAGGCTACATTATAGGATAAAGTACTTTCTCAGTTGGAAGGATCAAGTTGCTGGACTATGGAAGATGGACAGAAAAAGGAAGTTTGTTTTGAGAAGGAAATATCCTTTGATGTAGAGGTACAAGGCTACATTATAGGATAAAGTACTTTCTCAAGTGGAAGGATCAAGTTGCTTGACTATGGAAGATGTACAGAAAAAGGAACTGTGTTTTGAGAGGGAAATATCCTTTGATGTAGAGGTACAAGGCTACATTATAGGATAAAGTACTTTCTCGGTTGGAAGGATCAATTTGCTAGACTATGGAAGGTGGAGAGAAAAAGGAAGTTTGTTTTGAGAAGGAAATATCCTTTGATGTAGAGGTACAAGGCTACATTATAGGATAAAGTACTTTCTCAGTTGGAAGGATCAAGTTGCTGGACTATGGAAGATGGACAGAAAAAGGAACTTTGTTTTGAGAAGGAAATATCCTTTGATGTAGAGGTACAAGGCTACATTATAGGATAAAGTACTTTCTCAAGTGGAAGGATCAAGTTGCTTGACTATGGAAGATGTACAGAAAAAGGAACTGTGTTTTGAGAGGGAAATATCCTTTGATGTAGAGGTACAAGGCTACATTATAGGATAAAGTACTTTCTCGGTTGGAAGGATCAATTTGCTAGACTATGGAAGGTGGAGAGAAAAAGGAACTTTGTTTTGAGAAGGAAATATCCTTTGATGTAGAGGTACAAGGCTACATTATAGGATAAAGTACTTTTTCAGTTGGAAGGATCAAGTTGCTGGACTATGGAAGATGGACAGAAAAAGGAACTTTGTTTTGAGAAGGAAATATCCTTTGATGTAGAGGTACAAGGCTACATTAAAGGATAAAGTACTTTCTCAAGTGGAAGGATGAAGTTGCTGGACTATGGAAGATGGACAGAAAAAGGAACTTTGTTTTGAGAAGGAAATATCCTTTGATGTAGAGGTACAAGGCTACATTAAAGGATAAAGTACTTTTTCAAGTGTAAGGATCAAGTTGCTGGACTATGGAAGATGGACAGAAAAAGAAACTTTGTTTTGAGAAGGAAATATCCTTTGATGTAGAGGTACAAGGCTACAATATAGGATAAAGTACTTTCTCAGTTGGAAGGATCAAGTTGCTGGACTATGGAAGATGGACAGAAAAAGGAACTTTGTTTTGAGAAGGAAATATCCTTTGATGTAGAGGTACAAGGCTACATTAAAGGATAAAGTACTTTCTCAAGTGGAAGGATCAAGTTGCTGGACTATGGAAGATGGACAGAAAAAGGAACTTTGTTTTGAGAAGGAAATATCCTTTGATGTAGAGGTACAAGGCTACATTAAAGGATAAAGTACTTTCTCAAGTGGAAGGATCAAGTTGCTGGACTATGGAAGATGGACAGAAAAAGGAACTTTGTTTTGAGAAGGAAATATCCTTTGATGTAGAGGTACAAGGCTACATTTTAGGATAAAGTACTTTCTCAAGTGGAAGGATCAAGTTGCTGGACTATGGAAGATGGACAGAAAAAGGAACTTTGTTTTGAGAAGGAAATATCCTTTGATGTAGAGGTACAAGGCTACATTTTAGGATAAAGTACTTTCTCAAGTGGAAGGATCAAGTTGCTGGACTATGGAAGATGGACAGAAAAAGGAACTTTGTTTTGAGAAGGAAATATCCTTTGATGTAGAGGTACAAGGCTACATTTTAGGATAAAGTACTTTCTCAAGTGGAAGGATCAAGTTGCTGGACTATGGAAGATGGACAGAAAAAGGAACTTTGTTTTGAGAAGGAAATATCCTTTGATGTAGAGGTACAAGGCTACATTATAGGATAAAGTACTTTTTCAGTTGGAAGGATCAAGTTGCTGGACTATGGAAGATGGACAGAAAAAGGAACTTTGTTTTGAGAAGGAAATATCCTTTGATGTAGAGGTACAAGGCTACATTAAAGGATAAAGTACTTTCTCAAGTGGAAGGATCAAGTTGCTGGACTATGGAAGATGGACAGAAAAAGGAACTTTGTTTTGAGAAGGAAATATCTTTTGATGTAGAGGTACAAGGCTACATTAAAGGATAAAGTACTTTTTCAAGTGGAAGGATCAAGTTGCTGGACTATGGAAGATGGACAGAAAAAGGAAGTTTGTTTTGAGAAGGAAATATCCTTTGATGTAGAGGTACAAGGCTACATTATAGTATAATGTACTTTCTCAGATGGAAGGATCAAGTTGCTGGACTATGGAAGATGGACAGAAAAAGGAACTTTGTTTTGAGAAGGAAATATCCTTTGATGTAGAGGTACAAGGCTACATTATAGGATAAAGTACTTTCTCGGTTGGAAGGATCAATTTGCTGGACTATGGAAGGTGGACAGTGAAAGGAACTTTGTTTTGAGAAGGAAATATCCTTTGATGTAGAGGTACAAGGCTACATTATAGGATAAAGTACTCTCTCAAGTGGAAGGATCAAGTTGCTGGACTATGGAAGATGGACAGAAAAAGGAACTTTGTTTTGAGAAGGAAATATCCTTTGATGTAGAGGTACAAGGCTACATTATTGGATAAAGTACTTTTTCAAGTGGAAGGATCAAGTTGCTTGACTATGGAAGATGTACAGAAAAATGAACTGTGTTTTGAGAGGGAAATATCCTTTGATGTAGAGGTACAAGGCTACATTATAGGATAAAGTACTTTCTCGGTTGGAAGGATCAATTTGCTAGACTATGGAAGGTGGAGAGAAAAAGGAACTTTGTTTTGAGAAGGAAATATCCTTTGATGTAGAGGTACAAGGCTACATTATAGGATAAAGTACTTTTTCAGTTGGAAGGATCAAGTTGCTGGACTATGGAAGATGGACAGAAAAAGGAACTTTGTTTTGAGAAGGAAATATCCTTTGATGTAGAGGTACAAGGCTACATTAAAGGATAAAGTACTTTCTCAAGTGGAAGGATCAAGTTGCTGGACTATGGAAGATGGACAGAAAAAGGAACTTTGTTTTGAGAAGGAAATATCCTTTGATGTAGAGGTACAAGGCTACATTAAAGGATAAAGTACTTTCTCAAGTGGAAGGATGAAGTTGCTGGACTATGGAAGATGGACAGAAAAAGGAACTTTGTTTTGAGAAGGAAATATCCTTTGATGTAGAGGTACAAGGCTACATTAAAGGATAAAGTACTTTCTCAAGTGGAAGGATCAAGTTGCTGGACTATGGAAGATGGACAGAAAAAGGAACTTTGTTTTGAGAAGGAAATATCCTTTGATGTAGAGGTACAAGGCTACATTTTAGGATAAAGTACTTTCTCAAGTGGAAGGATCAAGTTGCTGGACTATGGAAGATGGACAGAAAAAGGAACTTTGTTTTGAGAAGGAAATATCCTTTGATGTTGAGGTACAAAGCTACATTAAAGGATAAAGTACTTTCTCAAGTGGAAGGATCAAGTTGCTGGACTATGGAAGATGGACAGAAAAAGGAACTTTGTTTTGAGAAGGAAATATCCTTTGATGTAGAGGTACAAGGCTACATTTTAGGATAAAGTACTTTCTCAAGTGGAAGGATCAAGTTGCTGGACTATGGAAGATGGACAGAAAAAGGAACTTTGTTTTGAGAAGGAAATATCCTTTGATGTAGAGGTACAAGGCTACATTTTAGGATAAAGTACTTTCTCAAGTGGAAGGATCAAGTTGCTGGACTATGGAAGATGGACAGAAAAAGGAACTTTGTTTTGAGAAGGAAATATCCTTTGATGTAGAGGTACAAGGCTACATTTTAGGATAAAGTACTTTCTCAAGTGGAAGGATCAAGTTGCTGGACTATGGAAGATGGACAGAAAAAGGAAGTTTGTTTTGAGAAGGAAATATCCTTTGATGTAGAGGTACAAGGCTACATTATAGGATAAAGTACTTTTTCAGTTGGAAGGATCAAGTTGCTGGACTATGGAAGATGGACAGAAAAAGGAACTTTGTTTTGAGAAGGAAATATCCTTTGATGTAGAGGTACAAGGCTACATTAAAGGATAAAGTACTTTCTCAAGTGGAAGGATCAAGTTGCTGGACTATGGAAGATGGACAGAAAAAGGAACTTTGTTTTGAGAAGGAAATATCCTTTGATGTAGAGGTACAAGGCTACATTAAAGGATAAAGTACTTTCTCAAGTGGAAGAATCAAGTTGCTGGACTATGGAAGATGGACAGAAAAAGGAAGTTTGTTTTGAGAAGGAAATATCATTTGATGTAGAGGTACAAGGCTACATTATAGTATAATGTACTTTCTCAGATGGAAGGATCAAGTTGCTGGACTATGGAAGATGGACAGAAAGAGGAACTTTGTTTTGAGAAGGAAATATCCTTTGATGTAGAGGTACAAGGCTACATTATAGGATAAAGTACTTTCTCGGTTGGAAGGATCAATTTGCTGGACTATGGAAGGTGGACAGAAAACGGAACTTTGTTTTGAGAAGGAAATATCCTTTGATGTAGAGGTACAAGGCTACATTATAGGATAAAGTACTTTCTCAGTTGGAAGGATCAAGTTGCTGGACTATGGAAGATGGACAGAAAAAGGAACTTTGTTTTGAGAAGGAAATATCCTTTGATGTAGAGGTACAAGGCTACATTATAGGATAAAGTACTTTCTCAAGTGGAAGGATCAAGTTGCTTGACTATGGAAGATGTACAGAAAAAGGAACTGTGTTTTGAGAGGGAAATATCCTTTGATGTAGAGGTACAAGGCTACATTATAGGATAAAGTACTTTCTCGGTTGGAAGGATCAATTTGCTAGACTATGGAAGGTGGAGAGAAAAAGGAACTTTGTTTTGAGAAGGAAATATCCTTTGATGTAGAGGTACAAGGCTACATTATAGGATAAAGTACTTTTTCAGTTGGAAGGATCAAGTTGCTGGACTATGGAAGATGGACAGAAAAAGGAACTTTGTTTTGAGAAGGAAATATCCTTTGATGTAGAGGTACAAGGCTACATTAAAGGATAAAGTACTTTCTCAAGTGGAAGGATGAAGTTGCTGGACTATGGAAGATGGACAGAAAAAGGAACTTTGTTTTGAGAAGGAAATATCCTTTGATGTAGAGGTACAAGGCTACATTAAAGGATAAAGTACTTTTTCAAGTGGAAGGATCAAGTTGCTGGACTTTGGAAGATGGACAGAAAAAGAAACTTTGTTTTGAGAAGGAAATATCCTTTGATGTAGAGGTACAAGGCTACAATATAGGATAAAGTACTTTCTCAGTTGGAAGGATCAAGTTGCTGGACTATGGAAGATGGACAGAAAAAGGAACTTTGTTTTGAGAAGGAAATATCCTTTGATGTAGAGGTACAAGGCTACATTAAAGGATAAAGTACTTTCTCAAGTGGAAGGATCAAGTTGCTGGACTATGGAAGATGGACAGAAAAAGGAACTTTGTTTTGAGAAGGAAATATCCTTTGATGTAGAGGTACAAGGCTACATTAAAGGATAAAGTACTTTCTCAAGTGGAAGGATCAAGTTGCTGGACTATGGAAGATGGACAGAAAAAGGAACTTTGTTTTGAGAAGGAAATATCCTTTGATGTAGAGGTACAAGGCTACATTTTAGGATAAAGTACTTTCTCAAGTGGAAGGATCAAGTTGCTGGACTATGGAAGATGGACAGAAAAAGGAACTTTGTTTTGAGAAGGAAATATCCTTTGATGTAGAGGTACAAGGCTACATTTTAGGATAAAGTACTTTCTCAAGTGGAAGGATCAAGTTGCTGGACTATGGAAGATGGACAGAAAAAGGAACTTTGTTTTGAGAAGGAAATATCCTTTGATGTAGAGGTACAAGGCTACATTATAGGATAAAGTACTTTCTCAAGTGGAAGGATCAAGTTGCTGGACTATGGAAGATGGACAGAAAAAGGAACTTTGTTTTGAGAAGGAAATATCCTTTGATGTAGAGGTACAAGGCTACATTAAAGGATAAAGTACTTTCTCAAGTGGAAGGATCAAGTTGCTGGACTATGGAAGATGGACAGAAAAAGGAACTTTGTTTTGAGAAGGAAATATCCTTTGATGTAGAGGTACAAGGCTACATTAAAGGATAAAGTACTTTTTCAAGTGGAAGGATCAAGTTGCTGGACTATGGAAGATGGACAGAAAAAGGAAGTTTGTTTTGAGAAGGAAATATCCTTTGATGTAGAGGTACAAGGCTACATTATAGTATAATGTACTTTCTCAGATGGAAGGATCAAGTTGCTGGACTATGGAAGATGGACAGAAAAAGGAACTTTGTTTTGAGAAGGAAATATCCTTTGATGTAGAGGTACAAGGCTACATTATAGGATAAAGTACTTTCTCGGTTGGAAGGATCAATTTGCTGGACTATGGAAGGTGGACAGTGAAAGGAACTTTGTTTTGAGAAGGAAATATCCTTTGATGTAGAGGTACAAGGCTACATTATAGGATAAAGTACTCTCTCAAGTGGAAGGATCAAGTTGCTGGACTATGGAAGATGGACAGAAAAAGGAACTTTGTTTTGAGAAGGAAATATCCTTTGATGTAGAGGTACAAGGCTACATTATTGGATAAAGTACTTTTTCAAGTGGAAGGATCAAGTTGCTTGACTATGGAAGATGTACAGAAAAAGGAACTGTGTTTTGAGAGGGAAATATCCTTTGATGTAGAGGTACAAGGCTACATTAAAGGATAAAGTACTTTCTCGGTTGGAAGGATCAATTTGCTAGACTATGGAAGGTGGAGAGAAAAAGGAACTTTGTTTTGAGAAGGAAATATCCTTTGATGTAGAAGTACAAGGCTACATTATAGGATAAAGTACTTTTTCAGTTGGAAGGATCAAGTTGCTGGACTATGGAAGATGGACAGAAAAAGGAACTTTGTTTTGAGAAGGAAATATCCTTTGATGTAGAGGTACAAGGCTACATTAAAGGATAAAGTACTTTCTCAAGTGGAAGGATCAAGTTGCTGGACTATGGAAGATGGACAGAAAAAGGAACTTTGTTTTGAGAAGGAAATATCCTTTGATGTAGAGGTACAAGGCTACATTAAAGGATAAAGTACTTTCTCAAGTGGAAGGATCAAGTTGCTGGACTATGGAAGATGGACAGAAAAAGGAACTTTGTTTTGAGAAGGAAATATCCTTTGATGTAGAGGTACAAGGCTACATTAAAGGATAAAGTACTTTCTCAAGTGGAAGGATCAAGTTGCTGGACTATGGAAGATGGACAGAAAAAGGAACTTTGTTTTGAGAAGGAAATATCCTTTGATGTAGAGGTACAAGGCTACATTTTAGGATAAAGTACTTTCTCAAGTGGAAGGATCAAGTTGCTGGACTATGGAAGATGGACAGAAAAAGGAACTTTGTTTTGAGAAGGAAATATCCTTTGATGTAGAGGTACAAGGCTACATTAAAGGATAAAGTACTTTCTCAAGTGGAAGGATCAAGTTGCTGGACTATGGAAGATGGACAGAAAAAGGAACTTTGTTTTGAGAAGGAAATATCCTTTGATGTAGAGGTACAAGGCTACATTTTAGGATAAAGTACTTTCTCAAGTGGAAGGATCAAGTTGCTGGACTATGGAAGATGGACAGAAAAAGGAACTTTGTTTTGAGAAGGAAATATCCTTTGATGTAGAGGTACAAGGCTACATTTTAGGATAAAGTACTTTCTCAAGTGGAAGGATCAAGTTGCTGGACTATGGAAGATGGACAGAAAAAGGAACTTTGTTTTGAGAAGGAAATATCCTTTGATGTAGAGGTACAAGGCTACATTTTAGGATAAAGTACTTTCTCAAGTGGAAGGATCAAGTTGCTGGACTATGGAAGATGGACAGAAAAAGGAAGTTTGTTTTGAGAAGGAAATATCCTTTGATGTAGAGGTACAAGGCTACATTATAGGATAAAGTACTTTTTCAGTTGGAAGGATCAAGTTGCTGGACTATGGAAGATGGACAGAAAAAGGAACTTTGTTTTGAGAAGGAAATATCCTTTGATGTAGAGGTACAAGGCTACATTAAAGGATAAAGTACTTTCTCAAGTGGAAGGATCAAGTTGCTGGACTATGGAAGATGGACAGAAAAAGGAACTTTGTTTTGAGAAGGAAATATCCTTTGATGTAGAGGTACAAGGCTACATTAAAGGATAAAGTACTTTTTCAAGTGGAAGGATCAAGTTGCTGGACTATGGAAGATGGACAGAAAAAGGAAGTTTGTTTTGAGAAGGAAATATCCTTTGATGTAGAGGTACAAGGCTACATTATAGTATAATGTACTTTCTCAGATGGAAGGATCAAGTTGCTGGACTATGGAAGATGGACAGAAAAAGGAACTTTGTTTTGAGAAGGAAATATCCTTTGATGTAGAGGTACAAGGCTACATTATAGGATAAAGTACTTTCTCGGTTGGAAGGATCAATTTGCTGGACTATGGAAGGTGGACAGTGAAAGGAACTTTGTTTTGAGAAGGAAATATCCTTTGATGTAGAGGTACAAGGCTACATTATAGGATAAAGTACTCTCTCAAGTGGAAGGATCAAGTTGCTGGACTATGGAAGATGGACAGAAAAAGGAACTTTGTTTTGAGAAGGAAATATCCTTTGATGTAGAGGTACAAGGCTACATTATAGGATAAAGTACTTTCTCAAGTGGAAGGATCAAGTTGCTTGACTATGGAAGATGTACAGAAAAAGGAACTGTGTTTTGAGAGGGAAATATCCTTTGATGTAGAGGTACAAGGCTACATTATAGGATAAAGTACTTTCTCGGTTGGAAGGATCAATTTGCTAGACTATGGAAGGTGGAGAGAAAAAGGAACTTTGTTTTGAGAAGGAAATATCCTTTGATGTAGAGGTACAAGGCTACATTATAGGATAAAGTACTTTTTCAGTTGGAAGGATCAAGTTGCTGGACTATGGAAGATGGACAGAAAAAGGAACTTTGTTTTGAGAAGGAAATATCCTTTGATGTAGAGGTACAAGGCTACATTAAAGGATAAAGTACTTTCTCAAGTGGAAGGATCAAGTTGCTGGACTATGGAAGATGGACAGAAAAAGGAACTTTGTTTTGAGAAGGAAATATCCTTTGATGTAGAGGTACAAGGCTACATTAAAGGATAAAGTACTTTCTCAAGTGGAAGAATCAAGTTGCTGGACTATGGAAGATGGACAGAAAAAGGAAGTTTGTTTTGAGAAGGAAATATCATTTGATGTAGAGGTACAAGGCTACATTATAGTATAATGTACTTTCTCAGATGGAAGGATCAAGTTGCTGGACTATGGAAGATGGACAGAAAGAGGAACTTTGTTTTGAGAAGGAAATATCCTTTGATGTAGAGGTACAAGGCTACATTATAGGATAAAGTACTTTCTCGGTTGGAAGGATCAATTTGCTGGACTATGGAAGGTGGACAGAAAACGGAACTTTGTTTTGAGAAGTAAATATCCTTTGATGTAGAGGTACAAGGCTACATTATAGGATAAAGTACTTTCTCAGTTGGAAGGATCAAGTTGCTGGACTATAGAAGATGGACAGAAAAAGGAACTTTGTTTTGAGAAGGAAATATCCTTTGATGTAGAGGTACAAGGCTACATTATAGGATAAAGTACTTTCTCAAGTGGAAGGATCAAGTTGCTTGACTATGGAAGATGTACAGAAAAAGGAACTGTGTTTTGAGAGGGAAATATCCTTTGATGTAGAGGTACAAGGCTACATTATAGGATAAAGTACTTTCTCGGTTGGAAGGATCAATTTGCTAGACTATGGAAGGTGGAGAGAAAAAGGAACTTTGTTTTGAGAAGGAAATATCCTTTGATGTAGAGGTACAAGGCTACATTATAGGATAAAGTACTTTTTCAGTTGGAAGGATCAAGTTGCTGGACTATGGAAGATGGACAGAAAAAGGAACTTTGTTTTGAGAAGGAAATATCCTTTGATGTAGAGGTACAAGGCTACATTAAAGGATAAAGTACTTTCTCAAGTGGAAGGATGAAGTTGCTGGACTATGGAAGATGGACAGAAAAAGGAACTTTGTTTTGAGAAGGAAATATCCTTTGATGTAGAGGTACAAGGCTACATTAAAGGATAAAGTACTTTTTCAAGTGGAAGGATCAAGTTGCTGGACTATGGAAGATGGACAGGAAAAGGAACTTTGTTTTGAGAAGGAAATATCCTTTGATGTAGAGGTACAAGGCTACAATATAGGATAAAGTACTTTCTCAGTTGGAAGGATCAAGTTGCTGGACTATGGAAGATGGACAGAAAAAGGAACTTTGTTTTGAGAAGGAAATATCCTTTGATGTAGAGGTACAAGGCTACATTAAAGGATAAAGTACTTTCTCAAGTGGAAGGATCAAGTTGCTGGACTATGGAAGATGGACAGAAAAAGGAACTTTGTTTTGAGAAGGAAATATCCTTTGATGTAGAGGTACAAGGCTACATTAAAGGATAAAGTACTTTCTCAAGTGGAAGGATCAAGTTGCTGGACTATGGAAGATGGACAGAAAAAGGAACTTTGTTTTGAGAAGGAAATATCCTTTGATGTAGAGGTACAAGGCTACATTTTAGGATAAAGTACTTTCTCAAGTGGAAGGATCAAGTTGCTGGACTATGGAAGATGGACAGAAAAAGGAACTTTGTTTTGAGAAGGAAATATCCTTTGATGTAGAGGTACAAGGCTACATTTTAGGATAAAGTACTTTCTCAAGTGGAAAGATCAAGTTGCTGGACTATGGAAGATGGACAGAAAAAGGAACTTTGTTTTGAGAAGGAAATATCCTTTGATGTAGAGGTACAAGGCTACATTTTAGGATAAAGTACTTTCTCAAGTGGAAGGATCAAGTTGCTGGACTATGGAAGATGGACAGAAAAAGGAAGTTTGTTTTGAGAAGGAAATATCCTTTGATGTAGAGGTACAAGGCTACATTATAGGATAAAGTACTTTTTCAGTTGGAAGGATCAAGTTGCTGGACTATGGAAGATGGACAGAAAAAGGAACTTTGTTTTGAGAAGGAAATATCCTTTGATGTAGAGGTACAAGGCTACATTAAAGGATAAAGTACTTTCTCAAGTGGAAGGATCAAGTTGCTGGACTATGGAAGATGGACAGAAAAAGGAACTTTGTTTTGAGAAGGAAATATCCTTTGATGTAGAGGTACAAGGCTACATTAAAGGATAAAGTACTTTTTCAAGTGGAAGGATCAAGTTGCTGGACTATGGAAGATGGACAGAAAAAGGAACTTTGTTTTGAGAAGGAAATATCCTTTGATGTAGAGGTACAAGGCTACATTATAGTATAATGTACTTTCTCAGATGGAAGGATCAAGTTGCTGGACTATGGAAGATGGACAGAAAAAGGAACTTTGTTTTGAGAAGGAAATATCCTTTGATGTAGAGGTACAAGGCTACATTATAGGATAAAGTACTTTCTCGGTTGGAAGGATCAATTTGCTGGACTATGGAAGGTGGACAGTGAAAGGAACTTTGTTTTGAGAAGGAAATATCCTTTGATGTAGAGGTACAAGGCTACATTATAGGATAAAGTACTCTCTCAAGTGGAAGGATCAAGTTGCTGGACTATGGAAGATGGACAGAAAAAGGAACTTTGTTTTGAGAAGGAAATATCCTTTGATGTAGAGGTACAAGGCTACATTATAGGATAAAGTACTTTCTCAAGTGGAAGGATCAAGTTGCTTGACTATGGAAGATGTACAGAAAAAGGAACTGTGTTTTGAGAGGGAAATATCCTTTGATGTAGAGGTACAAGGCTACATTATAGGATAAAGTACTTTCTCGGTTGGAAGGATCAATTTGCTAGACTATGGAAGGTGGAGAGAAAAAGGAACTTTGTTTTGAGAAGGAAATATCCTTTGATGTAGAGGTACAAGGCTACATTATAGGATAAAGTACTTTTTCAGTTGGAAGGATCAAGTTGCTGGACTATGGAAGATGGACAGAAAAAGGAACTTTGTTTTGAGAAGGAAATATCCTTTGATGTAGAGGTACAAGGCTACATTAAAGGATAAAGTACTTTCTCAAGTGGAAGGATCAAGTTGCTGGACTATGGAAGATGGACAGAAAAAGGAACTTTGTTTTGAGAAGGAAATATCCTTTGATGTAGAGGTACAAGGCTACATTAAAGGATAAAGTACTTTTTCAAGTGGAAGGATCAAGTTGCTGGACTATGGAAGATGGACAGAAAAAGGAACTTTGTTTTGAGAAGGAAATATCCTTTGATGTAGAGGTACAAGGCTACGTTATAGGATAAAGTACTTTCTAAGTTAGAAGGATCAAGTTGCTGGACTATGGAAGATGGACAGAAAAAGGAACTTTGTTTTGAGAAGGAAATATCCTTTGATTAGAGGTACAAGGCTACATTATAGGATAAAGTACTTTCTCAAGTGGAAGGATCAAGTTGCTGGACTATGGAAGATGGACAGAAAAAGGAACTTTGTTTTGAGAAGGAAATATCCTTTGATGTAGAGGTACAAGGCTACATTATAGGATAAAGTACTTTCTCAGTTGGAAGGATCAAGTTGCTGGACTATGGAAGATGGACAGAAAAAGGAACTTTGTTTTGAGAAGGAAATATCCTTTGATGTAGAGGTACAAGGCTACATTAAAGGATAAAGTACTTTCTCAAGTGGAAGGATCAAGTTGCTGGACTATGGAAGATGGACAGAAAAAGGAACTTTATTTTGAGAAGGAAATATCCTTTGATGTAGAGGTACAAGGCTACATTATAGGATAAAGTACTCTCTCAAGTGGAAGGATCAAGTTGCTGGACTATGGAAGATGGACAGAAAAAGGAACTTTGTTTTGAGAAGGAAATATCCTTTGATGTAGAGGTACAAGGCTACATTATAGGATAAAGTACTTTCTCAGTTGGAAGGATCAAGTTGCTGGACTATGGAAGATGGACAGAAAAAGGAACTTTGTTTTGAGAAGGAAATATCCTTTGATGTAGAGGTACAGGGCTACATTAAAGGATAAAGTACTTTCTCAAGTGGAAGGATCAAGTTGCTGGACTATGGAAGATGGACAGAAAAAGGAAGTTTGTTTTGAGAAGGAAATATCCTTTGATGTAGAGGTACAAGGCTACATTAAAGGATAAAGTACTTTTTCAAGTGGAAGGATCAAGTTGCTGGACTATGGAAGATGGACAGAAAAAGGAACTTTGTTTTGAGAAGGAAATATCCTTTGATGTAGAGGTACAAGGCTACATTATAGGATAAAGTACTTTCTCAGTTGGAAGGATCAAGTTGCTGGACTATGGAAGATGGACAGAAAAAGGAAGTTTGTTTTGAGAAGGAAATATCCTTTGATGTAGAGGTACAAGGCTACATTAAAGGATAAAGTACTTTCTCAAGTGGAAAGATGAAGTTGCTGGACTATGGAAGATGGACAGAAAAAGGAACTTTGTTTTGAGAAGGAAATATCCTTTGATGTTGAGGTACAAAGCTACATTAAAGGATAAAGTACTTTCTCAAGTGGAAGGATCAAGTTGCTGGACTATGGAAGATGGACAGAAAAAGGAACTTTGTTTTGAGAAGGAAATATCCTTTGATGTAGAGGTACAAGGCTACATTATAGGATAAAGTACTTTCTAAGTTAGAAGGATCAAGTTGCTGGACTATGGAAGATGGACAGAAAAAGGAACTTTGTTTTGAGAAGGAAATATCCTTTGATGTAGAGGTACAAGGCTACATTATAGGATAAAGTACTTTCTCAAGTGGAAGGATCAAGTTGCTGGACTATGGAAGATGGACAGAAAAAAGGAACTTTGTTTTGAGAAGGAAATATCCTTTGATGTAGAGGTACAAGGCTTCATTAAAGGATAAAGTACTTTCTCAAGTGGAAGGATCAAGTTGCTGGACTATGGAAGATGGACAGAAAAAGGAACTTTGTTTTGAGAAGGAAATATCCTTTGATGTAGAGGTACAAGGCTACATTAAAGGATAAAGTACTTTCTCAAGTGGAAGGATCAAGTTGCTGGACTATGGAAGATGGACAGAAAAAGGAACTTTGTTTTGAGAAGGAAATATCCTTTGATGTAGAGGTACAAGGCTACATTATAGGATAAAGTACTTTCTCAGTTGAAAGGATCAAGTTGCTGGACTATGGAAGATGGACAGAAAAAGGAACTTTGTTTTGAGAAGGAAATATCCTTTGATGTAGAGGTACAAGGCTACATTAAAGGATAAAGTACTCTCTCAAGTGGAAGGATCAAGTTGCTGGACTATGGAAGATGGACAGAAAAAG
Source organism: Palaemon carinicauda (assembly GCF_036898095.1). Lineage (NCBI taxonomy): Eukaryota > Metazoa > Arthropoda > Malacostraca > Decapoda > Palaemonidae > Palaemon > Palaemon carinicauda. The sequence goes on from NC_090751.1 coordinate 41,510,438, forward strand.
GAACTTTATTTTGAGAAGGAAATATCCTTTGATGTAGAGGTACAAGGCTACATTATAGGATAAAGTACTCTCTCAAGTGGAAGGATCAAGTTGCTGGACTATGGAAGATGGACAGAAAAAGGAACTTTGTTTTGAGAAGGAAATATCCTTTGATGTAGAGGTACAAGGCTACATTATAGGATAAAGTACTTTCTCAGTTGGAAGGATCAAGTTGCTGGACTATGGAAGATGGACAGAAAAAGGAACTTTGTTTTGAGAAGGAAATATCCTTTGATGTAGAGGTACAAGGCTACATTAAAGGATAAAGTACTTTCTCAAGTGGAAGGATCAAGTTGCTGGACTATGGAAGATGGACAGAAAAAGGAAGTTTGTTTTGAGAAGGAAATATCCTTTGATGTAGAGGTACAAGGCTACATTAAAGGATAAAGTACTTTTTCAAGTGGAAGGATCAAGTTGCTGGACTATGGAAGATGGACAGAAAAAGGAACTTTGTTTTGAGAAGGAAATATCCTTTGATGTAGAGGTACAATGCTACAATATAGGATAAAGTACTTTCTCAGTTGGAAGGATCAAGTTGCTGGACTATGGAAGATGGACAGAAAAAGGAACTTTGTTTTGAGAAGGAAATATCCTTTGATGTAGAGGTACAAGGCTACATTAAAGGATAAAGTACTTTCTCAAGTGGAAGGATCAAGTTGCTGGACTATGGAAGATGGACAGAAAAAGGAACTTTGTTTTGAGAAGGAAATATCCTTTGATGTTGAGGTACAAGGCTACATTAAAGGATAAAGTACTTTCTCAAGTGGAAGGATCAAGTTGCTGGACTATGGAAGATGGACAGAAAAAGGAACTTTGTTTTGAGAAGGAAATATCCTTTGATGTAGAGGTACAAGGCTACATTATAGGATAAAGTACTTTCTCAGTTGGAAGGATCAAGTTGCTGGACTATGGAAGATGGACAGAAAAGGGAACTTTATTTTGAGAAGGAAATATCCTTTGATGTAGAGGTACAAGGCTACATTATAGGATAAAGTACTTTCTCAAGTGGAAGGATCAAGTTGCTGGACTATGGAAGATGGACAGAAAAAGGAACTTTGTTTTGAGAAGGAAATATCCTTTGATGTAGAGGTACAAGTCTTCATTAAAGGATAAAGTACTTTCTCAAGTGGAAGGATCAAGTTGCTGGACTATGGAAGATGGACAGAAAAAGGAACTTTGTTTTGAGAAGGAAATATCCTTTGATGTAGAGGTACAAGGCTACATTAAGTAAAAGCAAATAATTTTCGGTGAATCAAAGAAACGTAGTTATATATGCAAATGTAACTCAGGTTTGCCTTCATATGCTTTGCTATTGCAAACTTAATATCATGCTAGTGTTAATAGAATTTCTTTGACACAAGTTTGCATCAAGTCATTTTCTGTATGTCTGATTGAGTGTTCAGCATATCACTGGTTCCGTCTAATGGAGATCCACTATACTACATACCTTTGTGAGCAAAATCTGACTAAAAGACACTTGTATGATTGAATAATTTATAGTTGACTGTTGTGATTGAATTGAATTCAACTTATGTGTGATTCAAATATACAATACAATCTTCATTTATGTTTCAAGTCAAAGACTTAATAATGAAAAGTAACACGAGATGAATATGATATACATTTGAAACCCTGAAGCCATATAAAACATGACTAAAGAAATTAAGCCCTAATATTTCAAAAGAAAGAAAGGAAAATCATATGTAATCACAAGAGCTTTATTATTTTTTTTCATTACATAGACTTGACATCAGAGTAGAATTAACATAAAAATCATAAGTCCCTTCTACTTAAGATTCCTTTTTTGAAGCGGTGTGATTTAGGAAATTAACTAAGTCCCAAATTCATTAAATGCTCTCTAAATACTCTGTACGGTCTTTGTTATTAATCTGTATATTTGTCAATAATAATAAAGCCAAGTCGTTTGTATATCATTGGTTTGGCCACCTTCATCACCACACTGGCCACTGCGGATTGATGATGGTAGGAGACTTTAGTCTGATCGCTCACAGCAAACCAGTCGTTACTAGTGCCTCTTTAATGATCATGTGATACACGAATCCCTTCACCACGTTAAGTTATCCCTACTCAGAATGGGATACAGTATATATATATATATATATATATATATATATATATATATATATATATATATATATATATATATATGTGTGTGTGTGTGTGTATATATATATATATATATATATATATATATATATATATATATATATATATATATATATATATATATATATATATATATATATATGCCATATGCAGACATGTCATTTAGATAAGGATGTTTATTTAATTACTCCTAAAGTATATGTGGGAACCATAATGATAACCTTTTTAAAACCCTTTTGGGCTCATTGAGTTTTACGAAATACAGTGAATGACGATTTTCCTACCGAAGCTTGCAAGTTTTTACAAGCAATACAGGTATATTATCACTGTAATGAAATCTTGTACTGTTTTATACTGAAACGATTTTAGTGTATTGCGCCGTCCACAGCAATGCCAACATTCTCAAGACTCATAATTTCTTTTCCATTTTTATTTTCTTATGGCTTCATGTACTTAAATCTACTCATCTTGCTTCCCTAGGTAAATTAGTTCTTCACTCTCTCATTACTTATCTTCTATCAGAGCACCTTTCCTATTCTAAAATCTAACACGCAGTAAAACAAATCTTTAGTTCTTTATTAAAGTAAAGTTAAATAAATTTTGATCTAACTAGTGAAATACGATAAAAAAGTATATTTAGATTAAAGAGAAAGACTCAATCTGAAGACAAACAGGTAAGAAATAACATTCTACCTCTACGTAATCTGAGTCTTATGACAATGGTTAGTCCTAAAAGTGGTTATTCTGATAAAACCCTTACCGACATTAACTCTTTGTATATTTCTTTATATATAATTCAATGTATGCATTCAAGTATATATTTTGTATTAACAAATGACGATGAAATATTCTAACGATTTATTTTCCATCAACAGTATATATTTTCCTTTGCACTCATTTCCTAATTTTTCTTTTCTATTCCATTCTGTTTTGAATTATATAGAATATAAATGAAATGAGATCTAGAAATATAGAATCCTCTTATATAAATAGCCTAAAAAAGATTGATTTATTCTACATTTAAAATTCATTATATTCTTACTAGAGTTCTTGGAAAAATCTCCGGATAATTATAATTAGAAATCCTGCACTTATTTGAGGGATCTAATTGACACTTTCAAATGGAGAGGGATTATACAGGATATGAATGAAGATAACAAAAGCGTAATAACATCGCAGGATCACTACTTTTATTATTGGCAATAATCAGATAATATAATTGATTTTAAAGGCATGCATTATTACAATATTCGCTTTAGTCTTTGCCAGGAACTAGTAGGGAATTAATAAGAAAAATGAATCGACTTCGTGTGTGAAGTACGTGATTTTAAAACCATTCCACACTGAATAATTCCATAATAGATTATTCGCGATTATGTATTAAGGAACCAAAGTTAATATTGATGGCCAAGTTTTCAAAGTCATATATTAGAACATTTCGTAGGAAAGTTGAGTATAATTCATAATCAGTAGGTATTTCTGCTCTAAGAGGTAATTTATTCTTTAAACGAAAACGGCCTTTAATGTTAAACATTATTGATTTTTTTTTCCGCATTAGGTATACTCATAATATGGTATTCACGCAATATTGTTTCCATATATATTCCACATATACAACTAGTTTCCATTTAGTTATAGCAACGCCAATTAATAATTTTAGAATTTTTTTTCTCAAATTTAATGCAAAGAAAACAATATAAACGTTATTTTTTGGACAAATATAAACATTATGATGCCGTCACTATGGGGAAAACATCAATCTAATTTACAGCAGTTGTTTGGAAGGCCATTTTTCCTACCTCTGTTCTTGTTTATCCTGTAAACAGCACACAAGCAAACTGAATGAAAGAGCAACTAGAGGAGAATAAACAAAGCCTAGCTGAAGGAGATCTTGAATAATTAATCTGCTACTATTCGCCTCCATTCGGAAACTCCATTACGTTGTGTCGATGACGTTAAGGCCTCCATCCACTTAATGTTTTCTTCTTAAAACTAATGACAAACAGGTAGGCCTAACATCCCTCACCGGGATTTCTTCGTCATACACAAACCTTTAACCGAAGTAGAGTTTATAATTTCCCGCATCACCCTGAGGTATATTGTAAATTTGGATTTGTCTAAAATTATGCAAACATTGCATGTTTTAATAATTTTCATTTGATTTTTTTTTTTGTTTCAAAGTTATTGAATTTTCATGTGTTGGCTTGCAACTTTAAACAGATATCTTGCCCCATTACAAGATTACTTCCATGATTTGTTATAAGCTATTTTTTGGTATATACTACTGTAAACATTGTATAGATACGGGAAACCTTTATATTAGGACACCACCTATAATACATTTTAGTTATGACCAAAAGTATATTAAACTTAACAAACTTTTCGGAAATCTCTTGCATTTATCTTTTGAAAAGGAATTCGTGATTATAGCAAACATTCATTCATGGGTTAAAATTTCAGTGGCATTTCATGTAATCTTTCCATTCACTCGAACCTTGCAGTTTTGAAGCAATAAGCTTGTCTTTTCGTATTTCTTGGCAATAACGTAAGACATTTTCTCAAAAGAAACCTTATGTACAAAGCATTACACCGTTTTTTTTTTTTTTAAATATTAGTATTTCAAAAAGTCTCGAGACGAACAAAACCACCTAAACATGGTCCGCATTGATATTTCATTCCAGTAAAAATTTGATATTCATATCAAAAGAAAATAAATATGGAATGATTTTCTTGCCTTTCAACTCAACGGAAACCATTTTTGGTGAGAGTTTCTTTAGCCTTACTCTCAAAAGAGCTGTGGCAAAGCTTTCCATTCTGGGTACTGTAGACGAAATGTAATTCCATATTTCTTTTCATTGCAACATAGGTTTAAGGATGTTCTTGTCAAAAAGAGTATGATAGATTTATAAGGATATATATATATATATATATATATATATATATATATATATATATATATATATATATATATATGTTAAATTTTGCACATTTAGACGTGTTTTTCATATTCAAATAAGCCATATATATTTTTGATACATTAATGTCTGGATTCTCTTAACGACCTCGGAATCAGAGCCCCAGGCGAAATCACACAAACTTTTTATCTTTCTTCGTGGCCAAGTGGTTTAGTCACTGTCTATACAAGCTTGCCGACCAGGGTTCGATTCCCGGCTGGACACAAGCTCTTGTCTTTGTGTGATTTCGCCTGGGGCTCTGATTCCGAGGTCGTTAAGAGAATCCAGACATTAATGTATCAAAAATATATATGGCTTATTTGAATATGAAAAACACGTCTAAATGTGCAAAATTTATCATTAATCGAATGCCAAGTAACAAACTACCAATTAGCTACGATGGTAAAGATGGGTTGATTTCAATTCTAAGTAAAAAAAACCTGAATTCGACAGGTATAAGTAAAGAAGAATTGTCATCAACTTTTTATCTTTCTTCGTGGCCAAGTGGTTTAGTCACTGTCTATACAAGTTTGCCGACCAGGGTTCGATGCCCGGCCGGACACAAGCTCTTGTCTTTGTGTGATTTTGCCTGGGGTTCTGATTCCGAGGTCGTTAAGAGAATCCAGACATTAATGTATCAAAAATATATATGGCTTATTTGAATATGAAAAACACGTCTAAATGTGCAAAATTTATCATTAATCGAATGCCAAGTAACAAACTACCAATTAGCTACGATGGTGAAGATGGGTTGATTTCAATTCTAAGTACAAAACACCTGAATTCGACAGGTATAAGTACAGAAGAATTGTCATCAACTTTTTATCTCTCTTCGTGGCCAAGTGGTTTAGTCACTGTCTATACAAGCTTGCCAATCAGGGTTCGATTCCCGGCCGGACACAAGCTCTTGTCTTTGTGTGATTTCGCCTGGGGTTCTGATTCCGAGGTCGTTAAGAGAATCCGGACATTAATGTATCAAAAATATATATGGCTTATTTGAATATATATATATATATATATATATATATATATATATATATATATATATATATATATATATATATATATATATATATATATCTGAGTGGGAATACCTTAACGTTGTAAAATGGTTTGTGTATCGCCAAGATCAGCAACGCTATATATACTAGTGAGAGGCACCCATAGCCTACTGGGTTGGCTTGCTGTGAGCGATCAAACTAAAGTGTCTCACCACCGCCAATCTGCAATGATCAGCGTGGTGATGAAATGACTAAACTCCAGACGCGAATAAGGTCATGTCTGAGGTCTTTGTCCTACAGCGGGCTAGAATCAGCTGCATTTGTTGTTGTTGTTGTTGATATATCATCATCATCATCAGTATCAACTGTTACTAGACCTGCGTACCAACCGTGTGTCACACAATTGTACATAATTCCTTTTGTATATGTTATGCTTGTATCTTCGCTCTTCCCTCGCACTAAAACGAACATGAAAATTCATGTCTGGTTTTCCTCTGTAACATTGTCTGTCTTGTGAACATGTTATGTCCTGTTGCCTTGAGGTTTTGTATATAAAGGAGAGTGTTCTATAATAATATAACTCAGTTGATTGCATCCTGCCTTTGAGTTCACAACCCTCACTCGGCACCGTCACACCTGTGAAGAACAAAGGCCTCAGACTTCTTCCACTTGCGTCAGTTTATGGTCTTTCTGTGCCAGTCCTCACCCGCAAACTTTCTTAGTTCTTCAATTCATCTTCTTCTCTTCCTTTCGCTGCATCTTCTGCTATCTCTAGAGACCCATTCTGTTATTCTTAAAGTCCATCCATTGTCTGACATTCTCCTTATAAGTCCTGCTCCTGTCCATTTCTTTTTCTTACATGTTGTTTGAATATCCTCTACTTTTGATTTGCTGAAGTATCCATGTTGGTATTTTTCAATCTTTTAGTGTTATTCTCATCATTATTCTTTCCATAGCTCTTTGATTGGTAACTACATTAGGTTATGTTCCATGGCCTCATGTTTTATATATATAAATATATACTGATATGTATATTATATATATATATATATATATATATATATATATATATATATATATATAGTGTGTTTGTAAATATGTATTTATATATATATATATATATATATATATATATATATATATATATAGATAGATAGATAGATAGATAAATAGATATTAATAGCTATGATTATTTCTTATATCCGCCTTTCCTTACAACGTTTTTGATGGATTTATCACTAGAAAGAGCTATATCCAGGTGAAAAACAAACCAAGAAGTCTTCTTTCGTAATAGGTTTTGATTCCACCCACGCTAGTGCAAGTAGTTCAACGTTGTACCGCACATGTATCACACAAGCTCGTACACTGTAATGGTATTTTTTTATTTTTTTGTATATTGTCGTGATCGCTGTTCCCTCTCACTGATAACTTGTTCATTCCTGTATTTTTCTGCACCATTGTGGTTGAATTTTTGTACCGTTCTTCACTGGAAAGGCTTGTATAAATACTCAAGTTCCGACCACATAAAGTTCAGTTGCATTCACGAGAGTCTCTCAGTTACAACCTAAGAGGTCCCAGGTACATCGTTAGTATAGGCGTATATACTTCCTGAATTAATAGATCAACGTATTCACAAGTAAGTATAGGCGTATATACTTCCTGAATTAATAGATCAACGTATTCACAAGTTAGTAAAGGCGTATATACTTCCTGATTTAATAGATCAACGTATTCACAATTTAGTATAGGCGTATATTCTTCCTGAATTAATAGATCAACGTATTCACAATTTAGTATAGGCGTATATACTTCCTGAATTAATAGATCAACGTATTCACAAGTTAGTAAAGGCGTATATACTTCCTGAATTAATAGCTCAACGTATTCACAAGTTAGTAAAGGCGTATATACTTCCTGAATTAATAGATCAACGTATTCACAAGTTAGTATAGGCGTATATACTTCCTGAATTAATAGATCAACGTATTCACAAGTTAGTAAAGGCGTATATACTTCCTGAATTTATAGATCAACGTATTCACAAGTAAGTATAGGCGTATATACTTCCTGAATTAATAGATCAACGTATTCACAAGTTAGTAAAGGCGTATATACTTCCTGATTTAATAGATCAACGTATTCACAAGTTAGTATAGGCGTATATACTTCCTGAATTAATAGATCAACGTATTCACAAGTTAGTAAAGGCGTATATACTTCCTGAATTAATAGATCAACGTATTCACAAGTTAGTAAAGGCGTATATACTTCCTGAATTTATAGATCAACGTATTCACAAGTTAGTAAAGGCGTATATACCTCCTGAATTAATAGATCAACGTATTCACAAGTTAGTAAAGGCGTATATACTTCCTGAATTTATAGATCAACGTATTCACAAGTTAGTGAAGGCGTATATACTTCCTGAATTTATAGATCAACGTATTCACAAGTTAGTGAAGGCGTATATACTTCCTGAATTTATAGATCAACGTATTCACAAGTTAGTAAAGGCGTATATACTTCCTGAATTAATAGATCAACGTATTCACAAGTTAGTAAAGGCGTATATACTTCCTGAATTAATAGATCAACGTATTCACAAGTTAGTAAAGGCGTATATACTTCCTGAATTAATAGATCAACGTATTCACAAGTTAGTATAAGCGTATATACTTCCTGAATTTATAGATCAACGTATTCACAAGTTAGTAATACGTAAATACGTTGTCAATTTGCTTCCTCAATTAACTAATAGAAATTAGTTTCTCTTTAGATCCTAAAGCAAAAAAGAAAACTAAGTAAACTTAATTGGTTCCATTTTACTTTGTTAAAGTAAAGAAATAAATTCCTTCACTTGAAGAAATCCTTGAATGTAAATTATTAAAAGGAGTGGCGTTTAGAACAAAAGAGGCATAGCAATATCTGAGGTAGGACGAGGTCTCAAAGGACACGATGACTTTCCAGGGACTCCTACGGTCTCGTTCCAGTGTTCCTTTCCTTCCAGAAACTGACTACAAGAATATCATTTGCCTGGAACGCCAATTCTTTTTGGAAAGCTTTCGATGACATCTTTAAATCTTAGTCCATCTAATGGATGCTCGGTTTTCTCCACGTCCCGAGAGAGAGAGAGAGAGAGAGAGAGAGAGAGAGAGAGAGAGAGAGAGAGAGCTTTTAAAATCTTCCCTCTCTTCCAATTTGCCTGATTACCGAGACCTTTAGATTTCGAAATTAGGTCGATTTTTCTTCTCTCTTCATTTTATTTGAAGAAGGGAACTTGGAAGTAGGATACCACTTAGTATTTTACCAAATAAAAGAGCCTATTTATTTGACTTATATAATTCCTTTTATAATATCACTGAAGAAATTTACAAACTTGGGAGGTAGTCCTTAATGCAAAGTGGAATTTGAGATTACAAGAAATATCAATAAGAAACTGAGGAGTAAGAAAATGAGAAGAATTGAGAGGAATGTACTAATATTATTTAAATGGATTTATATTTATACTTGAGTATATCTTCACAATAGTTGGGAATGTTAATAAAGAATAGATTTTCTGCTGGAGGTATGTTGATATATCTTAGTTTGAGAAGAAATTTGATATTTCATAGATTTCATAATCTGTATAAGTATGAAATCACAGTGATAAGAAACCCGATATCATTTAACAATCGTAAAAAAAAAAAGTTCAATCAGTATAATTTTCTCATAGATTTTTCCTAGAGTTTTTATACAAGCAGTATTAATGCAAATCTTACAAAACAAGTAACAGTTTAATAATGTACTACTTGATAATAATTACTTTATTACCATCTTAATTCAGATTTGGACTTTAATGGCATTACGTCATTAGTACTTTAGGTCCAAGATATCAGATTTTTGTTGTTATATAATTTAAATAATATTTTTTTTTTTTTTTTAAATCAGAGAGAAGTGAAACCTCCTAACGCTAACATTAACTCTCCTGCTTTTAAAAGTAAATAGGACCATGAAATGATTGATTTCTTATACCCTATTTTACATAATATTTTTTAAATTGAATAATCGAAAAATGACAGTTCAATTATGATTCACGTCACTTGACACCTATGTCAGTTCATTTACCGATACAATGATAGCATATGAATTCGAATCTTCAAAATTAAACATATTTATGAGAGAAAAAAAAGGTAAATTCACAGAAAGACTGTAAAAAAGGAATGAAAATAGTGATAATGTATATAACCTTTTGTTTATTAACACATTGTA
>NC_090751.1:41528306-41533306 GCF_036898095.1 Palaemon carinicauda
GGAAATCAAATACTGACACAAACACTAACTCAAAATGCATTCTTTGTGAAACCCGAAATGGATTTGCGTAATTCGAAAGATGGGGAAAATAAAAAGAAAGTTCAATGAAAAAGACCTTTATAAAAATGCCGTAAAATCAAGAACATGAAAAATTATCTGTGGACGTGTGAATTTTTTTATATTGTATATATTGTCTATCCCTTCCTGATTTCATTCATAAAGAAATGTTGATAATGCTTCATATTGCTTTCAGCTTAGTATTAATTTTTGTCCAAGATAATCGCTTTTCAATTTCGCGATTAATGATCACTTTCCTCTTAGCCTCTCTATTTTAGTATTTTCATATCTTCTTGTTTTGAGATTCATTTACTTCCATTTTGCTTACCTTCAGAAACGGATAATATTCCATCACAAAATCTCTCTCTCTCTCTCTCTCCTCTCTCTCTCTCTCTCTCTCTCATTTTCGTTGTAATGTTTTCCATCTAATATATATATATATATATATATATATCAATAACAATAATTATTTTTAGTCGGTTTATAGGTAACACAATCATTCATTCTTAGATTGCAATTGACTCTAAATATCAAAATATATTTTCGACACATCATCACGTTGATATGAACATTAATTCACAAAATTGCTCCATTTTACTTTATTCCTACCTGATAATCTAAGAAAATTATAGCAGGAATCCATATATCCACCGACACAGCTTAGAATTTGGCTGATTTTCTCAATTATATTTATGAAAATTATAAGTAATTTTCTAATTTATCATGCTCCAAAAACCCTCATTTTTTCAAGTCAGGGATTGAAAAACAGTTTTTGTCTGATTTTCTCAATTATATTTATGAAAATTATAAGTAATTTTCTAATTTATCATGCTCCAAAAACCATCATTTTTTCAAGTCAGGGATTGAAAAACAGTTTTTATCGGATTTTCTCAATTATATTTAGGAAAATTATAAGTAATTTTCTAATTTATCATGCTCCAAAAACCCGCATTTTTTCAAGTCAGGGATTGAAAAAGTTTTTATCGTGGTGGGCTTTCTAAACTAAGGTGTTTCCTAAATGTTTAAACGAACACTGTCGATTGTAGATCAATGACAATTAGGACTTTCTAAACTGCGGCACATATCTGCTTAGCTTTATGACATCTCTTAACTCGGATATTATAACAAGCGTTTTTCCTAATTACCCTTAAAACGCAATCTATTTCTATTTAAATTTGAGTATTATCATTCATCAGTTTTCACTTCAATAAAATAATAATTTGATATACCTAGTCATTATTTCTCTCACCTTTAAATTCATCAACTTTCTATTTCATCTACTCTGTACAAGTAATTAATCTCCGTTTTTTTCCTTTTTGGGTATACCTCCATGTGTTTTTTCTATTTACTTTAGGAACTCCATATCAATCCTCAAACTACAGCTTCAATGTAAAAAAAAAAATATCATCTTGAAAATTATAGCAAAGTGGGATCAATTAAATATGCATAAGAAAATCTTTATATTTTGTTTTGAAGGTTTTTAAAGGTCGCTCATGTATGGCAGATGCAAGGGACTGGACATTGTCCTATAAACTGACCATATAGACATACGATAAGCGACCAAGTCCCCTCTCCATCGTACTATTACCAGGGCGTGTCAGGGGCAGTCACTAATAAAAGCTATCGACCTTGAGCGAGTCTCGACCCCCCGTCCAATGGATTCCCAGACAGGGATGCTATATTGCCGTAGGTAATGAAGATGTGATATGAAAATGATTTTCAAAGGAAAAAACAAAAACGCAAAAATGAAAAAAAAAAACCTAAAGGTAGCTAGATTTATTTATAGGATGTCCAAAAGAGACAAAATTGCATAAATAAGTTCGGAAGAATAACATACAGTCGCAATGACTTAGTTTAACTTCCTGAAGTCATTCTAAATCTGTTTTAATTTGACGATGTAGGAGTGAAAAAAAATGTCTTCAAAGAAGTCCAGTAAGGGGAGATAACTCTTTCCGCCATACATACAAGTTAGTATATTAAGTGTATATTGGTCCGATGAATTAACATTATTTAATCACTCACTGGATTTTGTTCGGCCGAGGCTCACTTTGATCCTAATTCAATATTATTTCACTGTTTCTCTGTTCTGACAAGTGGTGCAAGTAGATGTGCTTGGAGTAGTATTTTGCCGTTATTATCTAATTAATCACTTAGCTTAACTGGCTTTTTCTCAAGTTATCTTATTAGAAAGTCTATATCAAGATAAGTTGAGTGCATGTGACTATATGTTAAACATCTTTTGAACCCGTTTTGTGTACTTTGGCTCTTTTGCACATCCTTTCTGTAAATCAAGATTCCTTTTGGTTCCTTGTGATACTTTGGCACTTCGACGGGCACGGTTACTTATGCTGGTCAGGCGACTCTTCATCAGAAAACGAAAAATAAAGATAGCTAAAACTATATACTGTATTTGTATATAATGGTTACAAATTTTATTTCACCCTTCATTTCCCTTCTCGTTTCCTCGTCACATACTGTATATCAAAGGTAATCTCCATGTTCTAACCAAAAATGTAAACGGCTTCGATAAATACCTAAGAGCAGCACATCTGTCTTTGGTTTCATGGCCCTGCCCGCTTTGTTTTATTGCATAATTATGGTAATACTAAAAGAGATTAAAACCAGAAATCTTTATTACTTAATTTAGTATTATGCCTTTGTATCTATATTCTCAAATTGATTTTAATTTTACAAAGCTACAAATTTAAAATAATGCAACGATAAGTAAAAAAACATCTTTCGTTTAATATTTATAGTGTGGGATAAGAATTGCATTGATGTTCATGTCATTGTATGAATGATTGAAGTAACAAGGAAAATCCTTTATGAACACATTTTCCGTTAGTTATTCATTCGAATAAACCCCAACCTAAAACTCTTCTTTAACACATTGTTTAGTAGTCTTCCTCGTAAAGCGAAAGTTGAAAACTAATCCGATTTTTTCCAACCTATCAATTAAATTCAAAAGAAATGACAACAATCACGGTAATGTAGAGTGTCTCTTGAATAGTGCAACAACTTGAGCGGACCATAAATGGACCCTAACGAGATGATTAATCTGTTTTGACAGTCGGGAAGGGCTTGATTGGTTAACCACCTATTCGAGGGTATCCCGGTTTCAATTTGAAGTGGGCGCTCTGGTTATGATTTCATTTCGCTTTCAGTAGCCTATAGATATTCAAATGTTTAAAAATGCATACTCGTTAATCTTATTCATGAGGCCTTAATTTTTTTTTTTATTCTCATGATGAACTATATAGATGTTCTAATTTCATATACATTTATCAAAAAAATAAATAAATAAATGAATAAATAGAAAAAAAATCGAAAAGTTCATTTTTCCAACTGGTGAGTATGAAGCCTCATGTATATATCTATCTAAGGCTAAATACAAAATTAAATCAATCATATTGTCCCTTTTTTTGTAAGATATAGTTCAAAATTAGCTGAACTTCAACCACTTGTAAAGAGTAACGTGTTGCTCTACACTAGTATGAATACGGGTCATATATAGAATATGTCTTAAACTGCGGCTTTGTAAGTATATTGTCTATTGTAAATAAAGCAATACAAATTAAAGGATTGGCGAATGGGAAATCCTTTGATAAACTATCCTGAACCAAGCAACATTATTTTGTTACAGCTAAGATAGTTGAAATGATCGCTGATATACAGTAGGATTATTAATTGCACATTTTATCATACCTGCATTTATATAACACATTGAATTTTACTTTTGTTTTTAAAAAAGGGAAGAATTTCCCTATCGCTAATTATAAAAGGGAAAAATAAGCTATTTACAATGTGTCATATTTAATTTTGAAAAGTAGTTTACCCTTACCTCCTAATGGTCTGCAGTTTCCAGAATGACATTGAACGACTTGTAGGATGAGTCATCAAACAAATAAATACGAAAAACGATAGAAAGGATCACCTAAACTTGAAGAATTAGATTATTGTATAAATTCTGAGTAAATTACTTATATTTCAAACCCATTCATACTTAAAGAAATGATGTATGGAGAATGTTGAGATGGATGGATGTGTGGGGTGGGAATGAGGTAATTAGGGGTACCGCAGGAGTTAGAAAACTATCAGATAAGATCCAAGAAATTAGACTGAGGTGGTACGGTCATGTCATGGGAAGACAGTATATTATGAGAGTAATGGAAATGGAGGTACAGGGAACGAGAATGAGAGGGAAACCAAAGCGAAGGTGGGTGAACTGTATCAAGGATGACCTTGGATCAAAGGGATTAACCGGTGATGAGGTGTGAGACAGAGGTAGATGGAGAAAGCTGACCAGAAACAGCGACTCCACATAGAAGTGGGAAAAGATGTAGACAAAGAAGAAAAAAGAAGAAGAATATTCATACTTAAAGAATGTATAATACATGACGTGACTTCCTCATGAATACGGATCCACATTTTGCAAGTTTAAAAGTTTGCCATTTTCTCGTAAGTTGAGATTAGCTTTCGTTGAGTTAAAACTCTAAAATGATTTGAAATACTTTATTTTCAAACAAAAAAATTCTTTAAAGATCAGAAAGAAAATATGCAGCTTCGAAATGCCACTAAAGAGTAAAACTTACATTTAGCCCACTTGTTTGGTATTTTCCTCTGGACTCTCAAGCCTGCTATAAAGAAATCTTACCCTTCATCATTTTCAGATGAAGTTCAAGCGATTTAATGTCACTCGTTGAGAAATCCTAGATTCAATGAATGATTTACTAAGTTAAGTAGGTTCTGAGCTTCTCCAAGCTTACATTTTGGTTCAGTCCTTGATTATGTAGTTTCTGTCAATACGCATATTCATCAACCTATTTTAATTTCTTTTACCTTTTTAATACGAATCTTTACAACATTCACAAAATCACCTTAACGAGCTATTTGTGTAGATCAATGTGAAATAGGATATTTTGTGTGACATATTTAATGTAACG
>NC_090751.1:41538306-41548306 GCF_036898095.1 Palaemon carinicauda
GTTAGCTCCTATAGTTCCTGTAACCTCACCATCCTTGTGAGCTAAGTATGTTAGGTTTGGGAGAGCCTATAGGTCTATATGCTAAGTCATCAGCAGCCATTGCCTGGCCCTCCTTGGTCCTAGCTTGGAGGGGGAGGGGTCTTGGGCACTAATCATATATATATATATATATATATATATATATATATATATATATATATATATATATATACGATAAGTCTCTAGGGCATTGTCCTGCTTGATAGGGCAGAAGATAGGAAGAGGGCAAGGATGTAGAAATAATTCCAAAAGGTAGGTGTACCATGTGTTCGAAGATACGCTGGAAACACCCGCAAGTTTTACATTCAGTACCTCACGGGGGGGGGGGGGGGGGATGTGCATGTGGGCACTACCTCCTTACTGTAGATGTGTGTTGATAATGTTGTGAAAATCGCAGTAAGGCTGAGGGTATGGCTCAGAAGAGCTTGGGGCGATGATATTGTAGAAGGATGTATACATATTCTGAAATTTAGAATAAAGATTGGGAGACCAAGAAAGTTATGGACTGACATGATTACCTTACCTTACCATTCATGTAGCATTAGACTGTCCAGGCTATATGCCATTAGAAGTGAAATATAAGAGGCTGATGTGCTGTTAGAGAGCTTTATTTTATACTGTATGCAACCCCTGATATTGCACACATTTTCAACGATAATTTAATGCGTCACTGTTTGATATGGTGATTTTTCAGACACGAACTTTTCACAGTAAAAGCTCCTTTGCACAAAAAAGTAATGAGAGAGAGAGAGAGAGAGAGAGAGAGAGAGAGAGAGAGAGAGAGAGAGAGAGAGAGAGAGTGTTTCGTGTTCGTTTACGTCACCAGTTCCTGATAATAAACATTCAGGATCAGCATTCCTTTTATTAATTGTTCATTTGCTTCTTTCTAAAGAGTGTAGGAGTATTGTGCTGTATACCGACGACGTCGTTTTATATTCTCTATCGGTTGGTCGATATTTTTAGTGTTTTATTCCAATTTAACTATGTTGGCAATATATTCAATTTCCGGGTATAATTTTGATTAAAAAAATTTATATTCTTTGACCATCCTATTACAGAGAGAGAGAGAGAGAGAGAGAGAGAGGAGAGAGAGAGAGAGAGAGAGAGAGTCTTCAACTTTGGATCTCGAATAACTTTGCTTTTCTTAATTTTTTGATGATACATATCACTTCATATTAAGGAAGAAAGGATTTTGATTTTATCGAAACATACCTTCTTCCAGTTGAAAACTATCACAGGAAAGGGAACAGAATCGTAAGTAAGAACGAAAAATAAAAGTATGAGCGAGAGGAAAACGGAAGTACTTTGATTTGATCGAAAGTGGAATTCTGGCACAAATTGAGGTTTTAGACTTTTTATTTTGTAGTGAAGACACCCTTGGGACTGAGGGGAAGAACTGTAGGGGATATATGTATAAGAAACAAACAAAAAGTGAAAGATGAGAGAGAGAGAGAGAGAGAGAGAGAGAGAGAGAGAGAGAGAGAGAATTGTAAATCATTAGTAAATATCAATTT
This sequence comes from Palaemon carinicauda, assembly GCF_036898095.1. Taxonomy (NCBI): domain Eukaryota; kingdom Metazoa; phylum Arthropoda; class Malacostraca; order Decapoda; family Palaemonidae; genus Palaemon; species Palaemon carinicauda. The sequence continues at coordinate 41,539,860 of NC_090751.1, forward strand.
CAAGGTAAAGGACAAAATAAAGTTGATCAATTGATCTGTTTAAGGAGTATCCTGACTGAATGAAATCAGTTATGTCGAAAAATTTATGCTTTCCATGCGCATATAAATGAATATTATAATATTCTAAAGTAAATGTGCATAGAGATGTATATCCACCATTAAACCTGCGATGGTACTCAATCGGACATAGTCACACAAGATTATTTCGTAGAGGGAAAGGATTAATGGTTCGTGTGTTTATATATATATATATATATATATAGGTATGTGTATATATATACATATACATATATATATATATATATATATATACACATACACACACACACTAGTGGCACACGCACACACACACATTCAACTCTTTCCACTCCCTTCCCTTTTACTAACTACAACCCCTCTCTCCAGGGTATGGACTGGGAGAAACCGAACAGTTATACACCTGGCAATGCCATTGAGCATTGACAGACTTATATATATTCATATATATATATAATGTATATATATACAGTATATATATATATATATATATATATTATATATATATATATATATGTATATATATATATATATATATATATATATATATATATATATATATATATATATATATATATTAATGAGTGGAGATAAGCTGACGAATATGAAGGTGAATTACAATTATAACATCTTTCTTGTTATTTATTTTGGACGTTTCGTTACACTTTTGATAATGACACCAGACTTGTGTCAAAACATCATTGACGGAAAGGGCCTCTGTTAGATTTCGCCAGTCGTCTCTATCCTAAAATTTTAAATAAATACTTCTCCATTCATCATCTCCCACTTCACGCATCATAGTCCTCAGCCATGTAGTCCTGGGTCTTCCAAACCTTCTAGTGCTATATGGAGCCCATTTAAAAGGTTGGTGTAATAATCCCTCTTGGGGAGTGCAAAGAGAATGACCAAATCATCTACCCTTCACTATGATTTCATCCACATTTGGCACTCGAGTAATCTGTCTTATAGTTTCATTTTTAATCCTGTCCTGCCATTTAACTCCCGATATTCTTCTAAGAGCTTTGTTTTGAAATCTACAGAATCTGTTTGATATATGTATTATTGTCATACCATGACACATGTCCATACAGTAACATCGATCTCATTAAACTGATATTTAGTCCGATTTTTATATGTAATTTCAGGGGATTCGATTTGCCAATTTCACTTAACCTCACCATTGTCTGATTTGCTTTTTTAGATCTTACATACATTCTCGTAAGTAAGCGTTGGAAATCCTGGGGTCTTCTGCTAATAAGGACAGCGTCATCAACATAATGTAGGTCAGATAATTTCCTCTTACCAATCCAGTCAAATCATTCACCACCCCCAACTTTTCTATGCATTACAAAATCCATGAGGAGGATAAACAACATAGGTGACAAGAAATTCCCTTGGTGTTTTCCACTTTAACATGGAAATTCATTTGATAGGACCCCATTAACATTAATTTTGTACTTGCTATGCTCATGAGCAGAATTGATCAAATTTACATATTTAAGAATAATTCCATAATAACGTAGGACTCTTCAAAAAATTAGCCGGTGCCATAAGACTTTTTCGTAGCTCTATAATGCCATTAAAAGTGGATTTTTATATTATACGCATTGCTGTACAACGTGTCTTGAAATTAAAATATGATTAGTATAACTTCTACCTTTTTAAATCCTGGATGTTCATCTCTCAACTTTTTATCGACCCTTCTCTCTATTCTTTTTAGAATAAGCATTGTAAATATTTTCATGACAACTGACGTAAGTGTGATGCCTTTGTAAATATTGCCATCAGTCAGATCCCCTTTTTTTGCCATTTTCTCCAACACTCCTAGCTCCCATTCATTAGATTTTGTCTCTTCATGCCACATTCTACATAACTTTCTTGTAAGTAATCTGGGAGTCACTTCATTTTTGGCCAATATCAGCGGTTATTCCATCGTATCTAGGGCCATTCCTTCTCTTGAGTCTTTTAATGATTGCTTCGACTTCAAACACACTGAATTCATTAATGGACACGTCAAGGTCTCCCTCAGCTTCAGGTATATCAATCAAGTTATTGCTTTCATATCTCCTATTCATGACCTCATTAAAGTGTTCCATCCAACGTTGCCTTTCTTCATCTTCTGTTGTTATAACAGATGGGTATATATATCATCATCATCATCATCATCATCTCCTCCTACGCCTGTTGACGCAAAGGGCCTCAATTGACGCAAAGTGCTTCTAGGATTTATTGGCTTTATATATCAAAGGATAGCCAGTTCCTTGTGATGTGCAGTGCCTCTCTACCCAAGGCAAGTGTGTGTGTGTATATATATATAAATTATATAGTCTGTTTATAAAATTCTGTTTGCAAACCAAACTTGAAATTCACACATTATCATTTTAAAAGTTTAAACAATCTTTTGTCTTTAAGAGATGGCAAGTTTATTCTTTTCATCTTGTAGAGAATAGATAATTTTTACTATAAAGACAGTTTTTCTGCTACATTGATATTGTTATATTTAAAAAATATACGAGAACGCAGTCTTTTTCTCCAAATGGCAAGACTTCGATAAAAATCCCCGCAATGTATTAAAACAATAAATATAAAGTTTAAAAGTAATATTTTTTTCTGATTCAGAAAAAGAATACATTACTTTACCTTTAACTATTGATATTTGTTTAAAGGTCTAAAGGCAACTCATGAATGGCAGAGGCAAGGGACAGTGACATTGCCCTAGCTAGCAGAACAGTGCCCTAGAGAATGACCATACATACTTATGAGCAGGGCCCAAGTCGCCTCTACACCCGGTGGGGGGGGGGGGGGGAACCTGACAATGGCTGCTGATGACTCAGCAGGGAGGCATATATGCTCCTCCATAACCTCTATCCTTAGCTCACAAGGATAGTGAGTTTGCAGACAACAATGTAAAAGGTTAAAGGTGTCTGGTTTCAGTTCCAGTTCCATCAGAATAGATGCTCACCAGAACGTCAGGCGGGCAAGCCCAACCCCCCACTGTGGTGCCCTACCACAGCAGTAGCCTCCCCAGTAAACAGCTTAAACTCACGGCCCTGGGCGGGGATCGATCTCTTGCCACGCGAAGGCTATCGAGCTTGAACATGGACTCGAACCCCAGTCCGGTGATCATTAGGCAGGGATGATTCCAATAAGTCACTACAACTGAGAGAAGGACATTTGAAAATTATTGTACGAAAAATATTGAATCCAGCACGTGTAATGACCTCAGACAAGATGCTTAGGAATAACAGTTTGCTGGAATAATGAGAGAATATTTATACTTTGTTTCTTTCATATCTTTGATGGAGATTAGTCTGGACGTGAGCGAAAGATCGAACAAAAAGGTTTCTCTACTTAATAACAGTAACTTGGAGAACTTTCTTGACATATGAGAATTTTGTTGTCTAATTCACTCACCTTAATTGTTACTCTAGGAGGTTTGAGGACCTTTTATTTTCTGAAAAGAATAACTCATCCAAGAAACAACAAAAGTTTATTTCGCTTTCATTAGAAAGTCCCCGGAATTTTCACATTAAAGGAAACTTCATTTAAAGTTGGTGAATTAAGTACCTCAATGTTTCTGTGCTTGTTTCTTAACTTCTTTGTTAATCCGAAGGCTTATTTCCCTAAAAGATACGTTTAGTATTCGCTACACAAACTCTCAAGACGAGTAACTTTCTTTCAACTTGAGAGAATAGGGATTTTTTTTTCAAGCAATTCTTCAGTATTTCCTCTTTCAGTGTTATATCATTTACATGTATACCCCGTGAATCTCACATATTCTAATTGAGTATTTTCACTTGATGTGTGAAATATATGTTATTTGACTATTTTTCTATTGAAATGGTTGCCCTTAACTGCACGACTGATCATATAGGTTCTCTTATAATAATAGATAAAAAGATACTATACGAAGGAACGTTCAATTGACTTCTCCAATCAAAGAGAACTACCCTTTGAGATGGACTTGAATCGTCATACGATGGTTTTCTATTTGAATGAAATATCTAGGTCGACCTCTGACGAGTGGTCTCCACGTTCCCTCACCGCATCGACTCCTCTCCGATAAAATAAGAGAAGGGCGTCTGGTGCCATGCGTTTGGAAAGTTAGTCGACCAACGTGACGTTATCACCTAATTTATGACCTTGGCATTACTGGAAGGTGGACAAAGTTAATGGGAACTTCTCGCTGCCAATTGTTCGATGCAATTTATGGAAGAGGAAGTTTTGTGTTAGTTTGTAGTGCCCTCCTCTTGAGAAAAAGTATTCTGCTATCGGTGGCACTCTGTCTTGGCGATAAGAGGTAATATTTAGTGATGATTTCGGTGGTGCGTCTTCGTCTCCGAGAACTGTAGCCATTATGTTAAATGAGTGAACCGTGAATGAAGAATCTCTGACTTTTATCGATGTGGAGGATTGCTTAGATAACTTTTATCTTGTCCATCTCAAAGGGATATTTTGCTCATCGTTACATTTACTTTAATCCATATCGTAAAACAGATTGTGACGAGCCGAGAGAGGGTTGTGAACTCAAAGGCAGGATGCAATCAACTGAGTTGTATTATTAAAGAACACTCCTTTATATACAAAACCTCAAGGCAACAGGAAAATATATGTTCGAGAAATGACAATATTACATAGGCGACACATAGACATGTTTGTTCTGGTTCTTTTTAGTGCGAGGGAAGAGCGCAGATACAAGCATAATATATACAAAATAATTATGTACAATTGTGTGACACACGGTTGGTACAAGATGAATAAGATGCACTCCTTATGAATAATAATAATAATATGAAAAAAAAAACATTTTCTAAAGGAATAATTTATATAACACCTCTCTAGCTTTTATAAATATAAGAAGTCTATAAGTTATTAGAATCCTATTAGAATACTGAGGTATATAAAAGGCCATGTTTGATCTTGAAACGGTTGGGATCTTTACTTGTAACTTACAGTATGTTGAAATACTAAAACTCCATGAAGTTGTGAAATAGAACTTCCGACTGAGCTTGAAGAAAAATATTTTCATGATTCACCAACTAATAATTTCATGATTCACCAACTAATATTTTCATGATTCACCAACTAATTTTTTCAATAATTTGTCATCAACCAGGTTTTATCTAAGAAAGTATTGAAACAACAACAACAACAACAACAACAACAACAATAATAATAATGATAATAATAATAATAATGATAATAATAATGTGGATGAAAATTGTAATAAATTCAATAATTAATGAATGTCTTATTATTATTATTATTATTATTATTATTATTATTATTATTATTATTATTATTATTATTATTATTATTATTATTATTATTATTATTATTATTATAAAACTACGATTTTTATTACTGTTTAAAGGTATCAAAAAGACTTTTATTTATTCTTCAGGTAAATACAATATTAATATCTAATTCAAAATCGGGACTCAAAGAGAAAATCTATAATAATATGATTAACAAATTTATCTCCTCCCTCCCCAATATAGTTTTTATAGCACTTACCCTTATTTCTTAGTATAATTTTTCTTAAATTTCTCTACAAATTATTGTCTATCGTTTTAGATATTGTTGTGTAGCATAAATAATATATATTTAAACTAAAAAATATTATATAATAACTGAAAATTATTGAATCTTATATCAACTTCAAGAAACGAAACGAACATAACAACTTTAAAGTTCAAAACATGAATATTTTAATCGTTATTTGTTTTAAGTTATTTTCTATTTTTGCTGGTACATGTTCAAAATATATTCGACAGCAAAGTTTTTCATCAATATCAGCCTATACAACATAGATACACACACACACACACACACACACACACACACACACACATATATATATATATATATATATATATATATATATATATATATATTATGTATATATATGTATATACACACATACACACAAGCATACATACATGCATCTCCCTTATATAGTAAAGAGCCAGTTTTTGGATATATATATATATATATATATATATGTATATATGTGTATATATATATAATGTAATATATATATATATATATATATATATATATATATATATATATATATATATATATATATATATATATATATATATATTCCGGTCATGCCCAGCTCTCCCCGTCCCTTAGGTAGGGGAGAGGAAATTGTCATACCTTAGCGAGAAGGATTTCTGTGTGCATATCTACTTGTAGGAAATCTCTTATCATTATATATGTATGTATGTATATATATATATATATATATATATATATATATATATATATATATATATATATATATATATATATATATATACTGTAGAACCTCACCAGAAAACTTTATTATAGTTAAGTCAGTGGTATGATAGTTATTTTCTTCCATTTATTTAATGCACTTCGTCAGAAATAATTTTCACTCAGCAAAATTAGACCGAAGTTGAATATACTTTAGCCAATTTCTTCCTACCCTTCTTTAAAAAATAAAAAATATGTAAGAAACATAAATTTCTGATTTTATAAACTCAATCTACGTATACGAAAGGTTACTGCTCTTTCACGTTCCAATTCATCATTTTATGGCAGGCTTCTAAGGGTGTTAACGGAAATACGAGCTGATATAACTAGTTTATTCAAACGAGATAACAAGATTATATACAAACAGTTGTGGATAATAATGGCATAAAAACTTTAACAGTATGAAACGTGCGAGAGAGAGAGAGAGAGAGAGAGAGAGAGAGAGAGAGAGAGAGAGAGAGAGAGAGAGAGAGAGAGAATTACAGTGTATGAGCATATATGAAATATGCGTGCATTGCAGTATACAAGCCATGGAAGCGAAACACAAAATGAATAAATAATTTACGGTAACTCTTCATACTACACTTGTAATTGTTATTTACTCTTCTCTCTAGTCATTTCATTTAGTTCAACTATGTAGTCCCCTGCGTCTTATTATTTAAGCTCTTCGAATAAAAACGTTTTTCAGTTATAAACATCCACAGAGCATAATCTTTTCATTTCCCCTCTGAAATGCATGTTATACCATACCTTCTCTATTCTTAGGGCTATTATCTTTTAATTCTATATTTCATATAGAAAAGGAATAATAAAGAGCGCTTGCTAAATTTTGTGGGAAAATAAGAAGAGTCCATTATCTACTTGCTTCCACCCTGTCTTTTTGATATTCCCAACATAAATTTCTTTTGATTTGAAAGCGATTGCTTAAATTTGGTTTAAACAAAAATGAGAGAGAGAGAGAGAGAGAGAGAGAGAGAGAGAGAGAGAGAGAGAGAGAGAGAGAGAGAGAGAGAGAGAGAGAGAGAGAGAGAGAGAGAGATTATTCTGAGGATTTTATTTGTAATCTCTAAATGTGAAATAAAACATGGTCTGAAGAACGCTTCAGATTACTATGTTGTTTTGCCCCCCCCCCCTTTCCCTGCCAACGTAAATTGGAAGAAAGAAGAAAAAAGTTTTTAAACGAAACAGAATATGAAAGTAGTAAGGAAATACTACGGAACATCGATTTATTATAAATTGAATTTCTGCCGCAAATTGAGATGTCCGGTTTTATTTTCGACGAACTCACCCCAGGGAATAAGGGAGAGAGAGAGAGAGAGAGAGAGAGAGAGAGAGAGAGAGAGAGAGAGAGAGAGAGAGAGAGAGAGAAGTTTTGTTTTGGTTATGATGCAACCTGTGATTAAATTACACCTTATCCTTTTTTTTTAAGATAAGATGAAATGAACTAGAGAAAGTAAAAGTTTTTAGTTTGACAGTTTTAATAGACAGCATTGTGCAAATGATTTTGGCAAACAGCTTATTAAAAGTGGAAGTTACATTGATATTTTCACTTATTATATTCAATAGTTTATCATATATTGCTTGCGCTATTTGTTGACTGCCAGAAGCACCACATCTTATTTCCATGTACCAAGAAACTTCTGAAATGATTATGCTTTGAACGACCTTTATGTAAACTTGTAAAGTAATCCCTTTACGGGGTGTATACCCACTACCTTATGGACATTCAAGAGTTAATCGTAACTGGACCTTTGCCAAGAACTTTCGCTGAAAAAAGTTCTAAATCTAAACGAACAGTTCCGAGGGCGTTCAACTTTGTAAAATTACATTCTGTATCTGTTCACAAACATATTCAGGAGTAATAGGTTTGTGATGGTCTATTGGAAACGTCCCTGCCTTGCGTTTTGCATGACGATAAATCCAGTCCCGGTCAAACTCGATAGTTTCTTGCAGTGTCTGCAACCATACCATCATTGTAAGCTAAGGATGGCGGAATTCTGGGAGCCTGCAGGTCTACCCGGTGAGTCATCAACAGCCATTGTATGGCTATCCCTGGTCCTAGCCTGGGGTGTAGAGGAGTCTTTTGGGCGGTGACCATATGGATATATGGTCAGTCTCAAGGGCAT
>NC_090751.1:41553306-41565806 GCF_036898095.1 Palaemon carinicauda
GTTAAGGTACAGAGAGGTTGAATACCCTTATCTGCATATAATCGCATTACTAACTCTAAAGACGCGTCCGTTATATGCATTTTGAGAAAAATGATATAGAGATACAGGTAAAGATACCAAGTGATATTAGGAGATATTCATATCATGCGATCTATAACCTTATAAGAAATCTTGTTTTATCTTTCTATTTATTTATTGAAATATTAAATTGCAGACAAATCGTAGCTGCAAACGCTCTATTATTATTATTATTATTATTATTATTATTATTATTATTATTATTATTACTTACTAAGCTACAACCCTAGTTGGAAAAGCAGTATGCTATAAGCCCAGGGGCTCCAACAGGGAAAATAGCTCAGTGCGGAAAGGAAAAAAGGAAAATAAAATATTCTAAGAAGAGTAACAACAATAAATATCTCCTATATAAACTAGAAAAACTTTAACAAAAAAAAAAAAAGGAAGAGAAATAAGATAGGAGAGTGTGCTCGAGTGTACCCTCAAGCAAGAGAACTCTAACCCTAGACGGTGAAAGGCCATGGTACAGAGGCTATGGCACTACCCAAGACTAGAGAACAGTGGTTTGATTTTGGAGTGTCCTTCTCCTAGAAGAGCTGCTTACCATAGCTAAAGAGTCTCTTCTACCCTTACCAAGAGGAAAGTGGCACTGAACAATTACAGTGCAGTAACCCCTTGGGTGATGAAGAATTGTTTGGTAATCTGTGTTGTCAGGTGTATGAGGATGGAGGAGAATATGTAAAGAATATGCCAGACTATTCAGAGTGTATGTAGGCAAAGGGAAAATGAACCGTAACCAGAGAGAAGGATCCAATGTAGTACTGTCTGGCCAGTCAAAAGACCCCATAACTCTCTAGCGGTAGTATCTCAACGGGTGGCTGGTGCCCTGGCCAACCTACTACCTGGTTCTTCTCTTTTCTATTACTTGTTTAAGGAATGATTAATTCTTTATTTGGTTCTATATCTTCTGCTATTGTAGAGAAATTATGTAGATAACAATATTTTCATTAGATAGAAATAATGTCCGACGTATGAGGTTGTTCAATAGATTCCAATTTTGTTTGGCAGTTATGTTTATACCACATTTTGTTATAAACTATTAAAGGATATTTGTAGATCCGTAATAGGTCATGATTTTTCTTAACGTGAATATGAAATGGAGAAAATATATACTCGGGAAAATTTAATAAAAATTGTTGATAAGTTAAGATTCTGGAAAATTCAATATGCTTAGTGTGATATTAATGACTGTTTTGAGTATTTTACTCTCTAGCGGTCTAATATTAAAATGAATATGAGACAGACAGGAAAAAAAAAAAAACCTTTCGATAAACGGATAAGTTATTATAGAGATGGGTAAACAGTAATAGCCCCAAACCTATTATCAATCAGAAATTTCCAATCATATTACTTTTATAAGTGTGCGATATTTCTGGTTCAAATGAAAAAAGGTTGCAGTCTTTTTGCGTATCATCTATAAATAGATATAAGAGAATAAAAGAATATTGTACTTCTTCATGATAATGATTTATAATGGGTTGGATCTAGTAGCATATTGAGAGAGAGAGAGAGAGAGAGAGAGAGAGAGAGAGAGAGAGAGAGAGAGAGAGAGAGAGAGAGAGAGTCGGTTATGGAATTATAAAAGCCCTAGTGATAAATTGTACAAAATCATATTTTGTAAAATCAAATTTGAGAGAATTCTTACTCTGAGAACGATCTATAAACTGGGAAAAATAACACCAAAAACACTGTCACAAGGGAGGCTTTTCAGTGCCAAAGAACAGCTGGGGAAAAGCCTTGCAGTCTTACTTTGAAGTGGAAGTTGAGGTTGAAAAGCAGATTGGAAGAAACGGGGTACGAATGAAATTAAAAAAGAAAGCTAAACAGTGTACGCAGCTAAGGTCCGAATAGACGCTCTAAAGACCTTACACCTGCGGAGCGTTTTGGTGATTCCATAGATAATTTTGATTTCATCTTCCCAGTAATATAGTAGTGTGCTTTTATTATTATTATTATTATTATTATTATTATTATTATTATTATTGCTTGCTAAGCTACAACCCTAGTTGGAAGATGCTATAAGCCCAAGGGCCCCAACAGGGAAAATAGCCTAGTGAGGAAAGGAAACACGGAAAAATAAAATATTTTAAGAACAGTAAAGCCGAGACTAGAGAATATTTATTTGTTTTAATTAATATTTAGATAGATATACATACACAGGCACACGCACCACCTCTCACTATAGTATGACTACTTCTTCTCCCCCTTAACCGAGGTAGGGGGAGAAACTTAGTAAGTTATAAGTCTGGCACTGCCAATATGCTTGACCGGAAAGATATATATATATATATATATATATATATATATATATATATATATATATATATATATATATATATATAGTCTGAAACTTGGTCTTTATTATTTCCTATTTCGACTTTAAAAAGAATTAGAAGCCGATAAAACATTTCTGCATTCACGTATCGACAGCCTATTTTATCTAAAGGAAGCTCTCCCTAAGAGTATGATTATTTCTCAAGATCAAAATAGTTGTGTCTGTTGTTGAAATTTTAACTTAGAAGACTGGCCTAAGTAATATTCCTCCAATCATAAAAAAAGAAAAAATATTCTCTGTTCACTACTCATCTTGTGTGACCCAATTAGTTGTAACACACCATCCTTGTGAGGTAAGGATGCGCGGTTTTGGCGGAGCCTCTAGGTTTATCTGCTGAGTCATCAGCAGCCATTGACTGGCCCTCCTTGGTCCTACTTGTATAGAGAGGGGGCTTGGGCGCTGATCATATGTATATATGGCGAGTTTCTAGGATATTGTCCTGCTTGATAGGGCAATGCAACTGTCCCTTGCCTCTGCCATTCATCAATGGCCTTTAAACACCGGATATTTCTAATCGTAGAGTTTTCACAGAAATTTGAGCCAATCCCATACTCTACTTCTATCCCGTAACTTGCTTTGATGAAGTAAGTTTCTCTTTCTTAAGTATAAGAAATGCTTTACCTTTATTTCATCCACTATTCACAAATGATCATTCCTTTAATGATGGAATAATGATCTATTTGGGTAATAGTAGTTTTTATTTACTTCTCTGTCTTCGTGACAGCACTTGAGGTTGTTTAATTCGAGAAGATATAATTGCCTTGGGGTTTTTTTTTTTGGTCACTATTTTCATCCTCGTCATTTTAATACTTCATTTATACCAACTGGTGCCGGCTTTTTATTTAGTGGCTTCGTTTACATATTTTTTTAGGACTGCATGTATGTTTTTTCCAAAAAAATTCAACAATGTAACTGAGCCTGATCCTACTTTAGTATGAACCTCGAATGATTAGCTGATTAATTGGCTCCTGCTATTTTTCTACATACACCTATTTGTTAATTCCTGTTTTCACCATTCTTCTTGGTAACGTGTTTTGCTTCATCATGATCCAATGGCAGCCAGCTAGCGTGTGTCAATTCACGTCAATACGAAATTGTTCAATTGTTGACAAAAATTACAATCTCTTATATTTTTTTAAAGAATTCATTACTTTTAGACAACTAGTATGATTTCTGAAAATACCAACCTATTGAGCCATCAACTTTAGATGGTGTTTGGATAGTGTAAATTTATGAAAGACTTCATATGAATGTGTCGTCTAAAGCATTTGAAAACCTTTAGCGATGAATTCTCAAGTTTCTGGGTATAGCCGTTTTTATGTTATCAAAATAATGCCACATAGTTTTTCATGTTTGTGGTTTTATTGTTCAAGATATATATATATATATATATATATATATATATATATATATATATATATATATATATATATATATATATATATATATATATATATATATATATATATATATATATATATATATATTTTTTTGGCAAATTCTTCGAGACAGAATTGTAAATACCTCCAATTTCATTCATTGAGTCCCATCATTTTGAATACTGAAATCTTGCAATGAAAGTATGGTCTATATTGTGATTGGTTAACAAAATGATGTATATGCTCGATTATTTAGATTCAGTAGGTTTTAGAGTATATGCATTTTCTTATTTTATTCTTTAATAGGCTAATCAAGTTTTTATGGCTAATATGATGCTCTGTGTTAGTAATATACAGAACTAAGACCCAGAGTTTCCTTTTATTCTATGAAACCAATTTCTCCTCTATGAGCAATATTGCGACATACAAAAACACAATAAAGAATCTCAATGGCTTACGGCAATAATGAAAATAACTAAAAGATATTTTTTTTAATAGAAAGATACAAATTTTGTTTTCATACAAACTTTTGACGTAACTTACATTGAAGGCAGTCGTTTTGTTACTTACTCTGGCGAATATTAAACTTATCAGAGTTTTATATTCTTGGAGTTTACTGAAGTCATGAAAACATAATCAGGCTTATTCTTTGCCATTTCTACTATTGTGAGCAGTAGGAATAAACTTTCCTTGAAAGTTTTCAAAGATTTTGAAGAATAATGAATTGTGATGAGAGTAGTATGCTGGACACTAATGCTGCTTTGAATTACGCTGAAGGTGTTTTGTTTGCTTGAAATTGATGTTATGATATAAAATTATTTCCTCTCTTTAAAAAACCCTAGTCATTTTCTTATTAAAGACAGTGTCATTAGAGCAAACTGGATTAATGATATTGTTTCGTTCTTAGTGTTTAAGACCCTTTTCAAGAGAAAGGATGGCTTTCTTGAAAGGCGTGGTCCTTATGTTATCACACATACTCTATGAAGTCATTCATTAAAGGTTTAAAGGCCGCTCATGAATGACAGTGGCGAGGGACAGTGACATTGTCTTATCAAGCTTGACATCGCCCTAAAGACTGGCCATATATACTTATGATCACCGCCCAAGCACCCTCTCCACTCAAGCTAGGACCAAGGAGGGCCAGGCAATGGCTGTTGATGACTCAGCAAATAGACTTATAGGGTCCCCCAAATCCCCCATTCTTAGCTCACAAGGATTGTGAGGTTGCACCGACCAAAGAAACTAACGAGTCTGAGCGTGATTCGAACACCATTCAAGGACGTTACTGCTTTGGCCACCATTCGTCAGAATAGAATTTTTACTCACAATGAATCATTTAAGGACATATTTGTTATGAATGTTTATCAAACCTCTACTAAATTTAAGAGAAAGAACAAAAAAAAAAAAAGTATTACGATGATTACTAGATTTAAATTCTGTAACAGGACGTAAAATAAAAACTACGCCACTCAAGCTATCTAATTCTAAAGCTTATTCAAATTTGGATATAACAGCTCAGTCTTAACTCATATACCTTTTTATGATTTAAAATTTTCCATTGTGGTACGAACAGCAAATTGGAAATGATCATCAATCAATCATTCAGCTTCTGAATGTTAAGTCCCGCCAGTCGAAGAGACTTCATAGTGGTAATCTTTGCAGCAAACCGAATTGTCGCCGATGAAATACAACGACGGTGTCGGAAGGTGGCATGGGTACGGAAAGTTAGTCGATCAACTTAAATTTATTACATAATTTATAGCTTGGACGGTGCTGCCATGTGGATAGAGTTCAAGGGACTTCTCGTGACCAATTAGTCGATGAGATTTATGAAATGGTCAGTTTTCTGATTATGTGTAGAACCTTCCTTCTATAGTCCAGTTCTTTTAGCGATGCATATTTGCACCGACTGGCAGCGGTGCCCTTTTAGCTCGGAAAAGTTTCCGGATCGCTGATTGGTTGGACCAGATAATTCCAACCAATCAGCGATCACGAAACTTTTCCGAGCTAAAAGGGCACCGCTGCGAGTCGGTGCAAATATGCATCGCTAAAAGAAATGGACTATAGTTCAAGTCATGCCAGTTTGATTTCACATTTTTGTGGCATCAGTGATGAGGAGAAAATTTATTCATCTTTCTAATGTAGTTTTCGGTTTTTTTTATCCTTGTTCGTTTGTGAGTTACGCTAAGAAACTTCAAAATGTTTAGGTTAGGTTGAAACATGACGTCATTTCTCCCTGTCCAAAAGTCACGAGCCTGACAGCGGTTTAGTCACGGCCAAGATCACAAGAAGATTAAGCATAATTATTATAGATTTGTTTTTTCCACAGGTGATCCCAGCATTCTGTTTAGCTTAGATTCTAGTTCTGATCACCATAGAAGGGAGCTACTGGTGAACGGCCGTTTAGCCTTGAATTCACACTAGAAAGGGGAAATATATTTTATCTTCTTGGACATATGTTAGCCTTGAATTCACACTAGAAAGGGGAAATATATTTTATCTTCTTGGACATATGTTAGCCTTGAATTCACACTAGAAAGGGGAAATATATTTTATCTTCTTGGACATATGTTAGCCTTGAATTCACACTAGAAAGGGGAAATATATTTTATCTTCTTGGACATATGTTAGCCTTGAATTCACACTAGAAAGGGGAAATATATTTTATCTTCTTGGACATATGTTAGCCTTGAATTCACACTAGAAAGGGGAAATATATTTTATCTTCTTGGACATATGTTAGCCTTGAATTCACACTAGAAAGAGGAAATATATTTTATCTTCTTGGACATATGTTAGCCTTGAATTCACACTAGAAAGGGGAAATATATTTTATCTTCTTGGACATATGTTAGCCTTGAATTCACACTAGAAAGGGGAAATATATTTTATCTTCTTGGACATATGTTAGCCTTGAATTCACACTAGAAAGGGGAAATATATTTTATCTTCTTGGACATATGTTAGCCTTGAATTCACACTAGAAACGGGAAATATATTTTATCTTCTTGGACATATATTAGCCTTGAATTCACACTAGAAACGGGAAATATATTTTATCTTCTTGGACATATATTAGCCTTGAATTCACACTAGAAAGGGGAAATATATTTTATCTTGGACATATAATCTTCTTTGTTCTCCACGTGGAGATTTCGTGAAGAAGATTAGGATGTGCAATCAAAATAAATACACTATTCTTTCTATGAAGACTATAAAGAATGTAATTATACTAATCCTTTTGCTACTTCCTGCAAAGGTTTTTTCTTTGATTCTGAAGACTAAGACACTGTATATGGCATCTTATGTTTATCCAATCCTGAAGCATCCTTTATAACTTCTTTGGCATGTCATTGTAAAACTGTGAGATAGTTTATGTAGGAATCTCTCACATCTGCTGTTTATTACCTAACCTGCTCTACCCTACAACATTTGCGAATCATATTTGACCTTTTTAGTACCTTCAAAGTGACCCAAAACTGCAAAGGGACAATTTTTGGAATGGCCGTTACTATTTCCTTTACTAATTCTCTGCTCTTGAACTGTCTAAACTAACTGGTTTGACAGGAAATATTAATTTGATGGAAAGAATCAAAGACCTACATATTTTAAGAACTGTAACAAAATTAAAATAGATATTTCCTATGTAAACTATAAAAACTTTAACAAAACAATAGGAAAAGTCAGGTAGAATAGTGCGTTCGAGTGTATTCTCAAGCAAGAGAACTCTAACCCAAGAGACCATGGAAGACCATGGTACAGAGGCTATGGCACTACCCAAGATTAGAGAACAATGCTTTGGTTTTGGAGTGCCCTTCTAGATTCTAGAAGATCTACTTACCACAGCTAAAGAGTCTCTTCTACCCTTACCAAGAGGAAAGTAGCCACCGAAAAATTACAGTGCAGTATTTAACCTCTTGGATGAAGAAGATTTGTTTGGTAATCTCAGTGTTGTCAGGTGTGTGAGGACATGATAGGTTGAATGATTTTTAAAGCTGTACCCGACTACAATATCATTCGGCGGTAAGAATAAATGTCATGCTGTAAACAGACATTGCGCCCATCCCGATTTAGATTTTACACCGAGATCAAAATTGTTGCCATTGACATACGTGTATGTATGCATATGTAAAAAAAAGCTATCAAAACATGGAAGAAAAAAAGACAAATTAGATTAATGCTAGTTCTTTAGTTTTATTCAAATTAACTATTAAATTTACCTTTTGTGGCCTTATATATACAGTATGCCTATATATATATATATATATATATATATATATATATATATATATATATATATATATATATATATATATATATATATATATATATATATATATATATATATGTGTGTGTGTGTGTGTGTGTGTGTGTGTATACCTATATATATGCATATATATATATATATATATATATATATATATATATATATATATATATATATATATATATATATATATATATATATATATATACACACACACATAAATATACGCACGTACATTGTTCACATGCGATATCACCCAATATGGAGAAATATTTGTTTTTAATTCCTCGGACACGTCTTTATTTTCTGAACTAAAGCATTTACAGTATTTTTTTATATAAAACATTTTTGACAAAAAGGTGATTATTTAGAAAGAAACATATCATTGTTCTATATACATAGTCTATCTCAAATTCGACAATCTGGGAGAAATTACTGTGGTTTACGAGAGAGAATTCTGTTGAAGAGTAGGTTTAATTATTCATTATTTTTAAAAATTTCAATGCCTATGCATTTGTAGTGATTAAAACCATTTTTTTACGAACAACATCCAATGCTACACGATTCATGCAATAAGTAAATATAAATAAGGATAAATAAGAGCATTGGGAAAATACATTTTAAACAACCGCTACTCAGAAATATTTCTAAGAAATATTATACATTAAAACAGACAAATATGTAACCGAAGCTGGTGTATAATTTCGATGAGAAAGATGGACTTCTAGCCAAAGGCTTAAGCTTATTGCATCCATTTACACTAAGAGAAAATATGCTTATAAACTAATACTTTGATACAATTCCATTGAGAAAATAATGCTTATAAACTAATACTTTGATACAATTCCATTGAGAAAATAATGCTTATAAACTAATACTTTGATAAAATTCCACAGAGAAAATAATGCTTATAAACTAATACTTTGATACAATTCCACAGAGAAAATGATGCTTATAAACTAATACTTTGATACAATTCCACAGAGAAAATGATGCTTATAAACTAATACTTTGATACAATTCCACAGAGAAAATGATGCTTATAAACTAATACTTTGATACAATTCCACAGAGAAAATAATGCTTATAAACTAATACTTTGATACAATTCCACAGAGAAAATAATGCTTATAAACTAATACTTTGATACAATTCCACAGAGAAAATAATGCTTATAAACTAATACTTTGATACAATTCCACAGAGAAAATAATGCTTATAAACTAATACTTTGATACAATTCCACAGAGAAAATAATGCTTATAAACTAATACTTTGATACAAATCCACTTCTAGTTACTGAACGGAAGTACTCTATTTCTGTCTGTATGAGCGTTGCAAATTTCAGGAATAATTCATTTCAGGTTATTTGAACTGAAATATGTAATTCTGTGATATAATTTCGTGATGCATTTATGTTCTCATAGAATATTTGAACAATCAATTACAAGCTTTCCCTGAAACCCTAAGCAAGAATACCAACGCGGTTTATATAATCAGAAATTGTTTATCAATAATTATATTATTCTCCATCCCGGACAACAATAAAATTCGTCTTGTTTTACTAGCTACTATAAATACTGAATTTTATATGAGAGTGAATTATCCGCATGGAATTATAATCTTTTACACTGTTTTAAACTAATAAATGAATTATATTAACGAATAAAATCCTAATTCGTATAGCAATATAGCATATGGAGAATTATCTTGAGATGTCATTGCTTTCTCTATAATATGACAATTTTTTTGATAATTTATTCATTGATTCTTAGAGTCGCTACAAAAACGAACGAAATGAATAAATAGGTTACCAAAATTATCCACATCAGGAAAGCCTGTGAATGATCCAGAATTAGGAGGAGGCTGCTTAAAGAATAAAAGCATGAAATAAAAATATTTAAAGGTTACTCATGAATGACAGAGACAATGGACTTGATAATATCCTTGAGGTTGATTATATGCAAATATGATCAGCGCCCAAGATCCCTCATTATCAGGCTAGGACTAGGTAGGGCCAAGCAATGGCTGCCGATGACTTACCAAGTAGACCTATAGATTACCCCCAAAGCACCATCCCTAGCTCAAAAGGATGGTGAGGCTGCAGACACTACTAGAAACTATCGATCTTGAGCGTGTCTCGAACCCCAGTCCAACAGATGGCTAGAAGGGATGTTTCCAATAGGCTACCGTAAAGCTTATTGAATATCATTAATGTGTATATTGTTAGTTTTACATGGTATTGAACAAAAATATAATTAAACTCAAGTTAGAAAAGAGATGTTGAAAGATATTGAATGTTTTAGTAACGAATATGAATCACGGAAAAGTCATTTGTATAGCGGAAATATTTGAAATAGCATTTGCATAATGAGAATAATCCTGATATTGACAGCAATAATTACCTGCAATATTGCCATCAATATTTTCATTACTGTCATTATGATCATTATCGGAAAGCCATCATTGGCTAAAACATTAAATAGGAGAATAGAACCAAAAATCATTTCTCGTATTAAAGCGTAAAGATGAAAAGTATTATTGGCGGAACGCTAGAATTTTTTAAACTCTAATTAAGCAGTCTTGCAAAAGCTCTCAGTAATATATCGCAACTTTTGTCGTTTAATCTGACGGCATATTGCTAATATTTTATAACTGAAATATTATTATTATTATTATTATTATTATTATTATTATTATTATTATTATTAGTTTTGTTGTTGTTGTTGTTGTGGTGGTTGTTATTGTTGTTGTTGTTGTTGTTGTTGTTGTTGTTGTTGTTGTTATTATCGTTTGCTAATAGTATTATTATTATTATTATTATTATTATTATTATTATTATTATTATTATCATCATTATTAGTTTTTGTTGTTGTTGTGGTTGTGGTTATTGTTATTGTTGTTGTTGTTATTATCGTTTGCTAATAGCATGCCGCACGTAAAAAATGAATTATTAAAATTTGGTCTTTTCAGCATATTTTACTAATAAAGTTTCAGCAAAGTTCATCTTAGTATGATCATGCAATTAAAGCATAAGATGATACTAAAATAAAGTAATATTTTTCCTGAAGCTTTGCTAATAAATGTTCAATAAATGTTTTTGCCCAAGTTGGCATTTCAAAAGAGTAATATTTCATAAATCTTTGAACTTAATGAATTTCAATCAATGTTCAATAGTTGATGATCAATCGGAAATTATTTTTTTTATTCAATTGATGAAGGAAATTAAGCAATGTATTAGTAGGTAATCAAGTTTACTTTTCCCGTATAATCTAACAATATAATAAGAATCCTCCCTGGTTTTACTTCCATGAACGGTAGAAAATAGACAGGCACACAGCCAGGCATACAAAAAAAGAAAAAAAAAATGGAGAAAGTCAAACAGATGAAATATTATCAAATCTCCTATGTTACATATATCTTATACGGAGCTTTTTCTATCAATATTTTAAATTTGTTCCTGTTCAACTTCCTTGTTACTTCGAATTTAACTAATTATTCTGAATTACTCTACAGGTTTCCAAAGTTAACTCAGGCTACTTCTCTTAACCAACTTTGCATCCTATTTCGAGTTATCAATCAAAATCTAAGGTCGTTATGAAAAGAAACCACGGAAAATCACTTCCTTTAGCGATGGTCAAATTTCTTTTAACTGTAGACATGTTTAAATTTCAGTTCACTAGTAAATCTCTAATCACTGTTACATCCAAAAAGATTTTATTGTCATACACGTTGCAATATGTTTTGTTTTTGTTTTCTAGTATATTTTTTTCCATACACATACACATGCGAATCTCGCTCAAAAGGATTTAATATTTCACCGGAGATTGTGCCCCTCAATTTTGTGTTTTGTGTTCGTATGCCTTTATATTTTGTTATCTATATTCACTCTGGGATTTCTCTACAATTTCCGCATGGCTCATCCCTTTGCATTCGTCCCTTTAGCGTCCAGCTATTTCTGATGATGGAATCGCTAAAGCCGAAATATTTTTTTTAATACCTCAAAGTTCTCCCTTAATACTTACTTTTTTTTTTTTTCACAACGTTACTCTTTTTACTATCTAGCTCTTATCAGCTTTTGGTTTATTACAAGAATTAATTCAGGACAAGTTTACCTTCATAACTGGTGTATAATGTTACAATTTTATTCAGGCCTCACTCCTCTATAAAGGTAATGTTTTCATAGTTAGTAAAATTTTCAATTATATTTACATTGTTAAAGCATTCTGGTCAAAAGAATTTTAGCCTAGAGGTCAGTATGTCCATAAATCCTTATAAAGGTATTTTCACCGAAAAATCGTCGTGTTATGGAATGGGAAACTGCGAAGTTTACCTATCTTTTATTACCTTGTTTTGGAAAAGATATAAGAGAAGCAAAGAATGGTTTAGGAAAGAAATAAGAAAAATTTAGTCTACGATCTATAATCGAAAAAGTATGTGA
>NC_090751.1:41570806-41578306 GCF_036898095.1 Palaemon carinicauda
GAGTGTGGCCAGCAGCTGGGTACTACCTTGTGTAGTTGCCGGCCGGTAGCCATTGCCGGCAGACATTGGCTGTTGCCGGCCGGCAATTGCTGCCGACCGGCACATGCATTTGAACCAGAGTTCTGCCGCCTTATAGCTGTTAAGTAGTATAATTTAAAGCTAGTTATGGTGTGTGCCGGCCGGCACGTATCCTCCTATACTGTACTAGTATTCTTCAGTATAACATATACAGTAAGAGGAAAACTATAGTATGGGTTTTGGTACAGCACTGTGTGTTCTAACACTTTTGTGTTTTCTTGCACAGTCCTTTGCTGTTGCCCTACAGATAGGAAAGTGAGTTCTTTCCTGTCTATTATCCAGGATTTTAAAATCATTGCTTAGGTGTGAGCTCCACCTGTTTCCTCTGGAAACTTTGCATTGGTTACTCTAGAAGAGATTAACCATTTGATTTTATTATCTGGAAGGCTGCAACAGTGGGTTGTGAGGGAAACACAAGTGTGTGTCTTTCCTTTCTGAATTGTTATGCTATACTATGCATATCCAGTGATACATAGTTCACTTGATACTCATGGAAATTTCTTCTCTTTACAGAAGGACCCTCCGAAGTGCGGAAGTGCTTTCTGCAACGTCCGTAGCAAGAACCTCTGCGGACATGAGTTTTGTAGGAGACACGCAGCATGCGCTGTCTCCAAGGATGATCTCCGGTATTGAGACCCTCAGGTATGTACTGTGTGCACTAACCTGATTACTGAGGCCTTTGATTCCCCTAGCACGGTGGAATCAAGGGATATAGCTAGGAAGAAGCTTCGTACCTGGGTAAGGGGCTTCCAAAAGAACACTTCTGGCCCTTATCTTCCAAGTGAGAAGATGAGGGCGTATCCTTCCCCTAAGGCATCAGCTGATGCAGTGATTCCCCAGCCTCAAGAGGAGATCCCCCAAGTTCAGATCCAGGTGGATGCTGAAGTCGCGGTCGCGATGCAAGACATCCAGTTAGATGACAGGATGTCTGATGTGGACGAGTGTCTGGAGGAAGACCTCCTGGCAGAAGCCCAGGATGAAGTTCAAGCCCCAGACGTTGTAGAGGTAGAGGTCGACGAGGTGTCGGCTACTCCGGTTCAGATTCCGGAGCCTATTCCCTCAACATAGGCCGGTCTCCCAGTAGAGCTGGGACAGGCCCTCTCTTCTATTGTTGGAATGATCCAACAAATGCAGAAGGAGAATCAGGAGAAGGCGGCTGCAATGGAACTGCGAATGCAGTGCCTTGCAGAATCACATGGGCCCCAGAAAAAGCTCAATGTGAAAGACCTTCCCTTGTGCTCAGATGCTAACCCATGGAGGTATGCTGAGCACATGCCGATGACGACTGGATAGATCGTCATCTCGGATAAGCTGGGCTCAGTTCCCTTGGAGGAGGTGGAATTCTGGCCCAGCAAGGCATCATATCCGGATTGTTATGTCCGGCTGAGGAAGGAACCAGCTTCAAAGGAGGAGACAGAGCCGAAGGAGGTCATAGTGATGGACCATGCTAAGGCTCAAGCTCTACTTTCATCCTCGATGAAAGAGAGGGGCTTCTCTAACTCAAATGTAGCCGCATTGAACAGGAATCTCCCTTCCTTTGTGTCCTCGCCTACTAGAGCCTTCCCCTTTTTACAGAAAGGGTTTGCGGCTGTACTAAAAGCAGTCGAGGCCGGCAAGCCTTGCCCCTCCCTAGAGGAGTGTAAACCCTTGTTGCTGGCCCTGCCTATGGACCACAAAGACTGGAAGGACGTCCATCTTACGTTCTCAGTTGGAAAGTTGGAGGCTGATATTGCCGGACCTCAGTTCGGCGAGGACCTCCCTAAGCTGTCTCACTTTCTTTTGCGAAGAGAGTTCGAGACAAAAGAAAGACTGGCTGCCTCAATGTCTCTTCAGACTACTCTCGAGATGATGGCAAGTGACCCCAAGGTCCATGAAATGTTCATGGTGGTGGCCAAGACTCATTTGGCCACAGTGACGAAGGACCTTTATGGCTTCGTCAAGGCAAGGAGAGCTTGTAGGGAGTTCGTGTTCTCCTCGGCTACGGTGAGGCACGAGCCAAGGAAACTAATCTCCTCCAACATTTGGGGAAAAGACCTTTTTCCCTACCGACTTGGTCAAAGAAGTTGTTGATAAGGCCGCCTTGGAGAATAGAAACCTTCTCCAGAAGTGGGGCCTGGCTATCAAAAGAAAGTCTTCCCCGGATGAGGGTCCTCAACCAAAGAGGAAGACTATGAGGACTAGGCTACCGTCTCGGCCAGCCAAGCCTGTTAGACAGCAACAGCAACTGCAATTGCCATTGCCCCCAGTGCCCCAGATCGTGGCACAAACCCCGACCACTTTTCAATGGGTACCCCAGGCCGTGTCGACACAGTCCACGGCATTCACCCCAGCGTTCGAAGGGCAGTCTACTTCCTTTCGAGCAAAGCCTAGAGGAGCAGCCAGAGGCTCGTCTAGACGCCCCTCAAGGGGAAGGGGATTCAGGGGTGGTCGTGGTCAGGAAGGCAAGACCTCAGGACGGCAGTCCAAGTGAGGTGATACCGGTAGGAGGGAGACTTCTGAAATTTCGGGATCGGTGGACCTTCGATCCCTGGGCCCACAGCCTACTCAAGAATGAACTGGGCTGGAGCTGGTACAGCACTCCACCCCCGTGCCTTCGGTTTTTCCAACACTCCACCCCCGTTATGGAGGAGTACGTTCAAGAACTGTTGGAGAAAAAAGGTAATCCAAAGGGTGAAGCCATCAATTTCTAAGGGAGGCTGTTTTATGTTCCCAAGAAAGACTCGGAAAATCTCAGAGTCATTCTGGACTTGTCGCCACTCAACAAGTTCATAGTGAATTGCAAATTCAAAATGCTAACACTGCAACACATAAGGACCTTACTGCCCAAGACGGCATATTCCGTCTCTATAGACTTGTCAGACGCCTATTGGCACATTCCAATCAGCCATCGACTCTCCCCCTACCTAGGGTTCGAC
Organism: Palaemon carinicauda; assembly: GCF_036898095.1. Taxonomy (NCBI): domain Eukaryota; kingdom Metazoa; phylum Arthropoda; class Malacostraca; order Decapoda; family Palaemonidae; genus Palaemon; species Palaemon carinicauda. The sequence goes on from NC_090751.1 coordinate 41,573,800, forward strand.
TACAACGAAGACTATACGCCTTCGGAGCCATGCCATTCGGGCTAAACATAGCCCCAAGGATTTTTACGAAGCTTGCGAGCGTAGCTCTCAAACAATTACGCCTAAAGGGAATTCAGGTAGTAGCCTACCTGGACGACTGGTTGGTGTGGGCAGCATCTGAGACAGAATGCTTGCAAGCTTCCAGTCAAGTGATCCAGTTCCTAGAGTACCTAGGCTTCAAGATCAACAGAAAAAAGTCTCGACTTTCTCCATCTCAAAAGTTCCAGTGGCTGGGAATCCACTGGGACCTTTTGTCACACCGTTTCTCCATCCCGGCGAAGAAAAGGAAGGAGATAGCGGGTTCTGTCAAGAGACTTCTAGATTCCGAAAGGATATCAAGACGCGAGCAGGAGAGGGTACTGGGCTCTCTCCGGTTTGCTTCGGTGACAGACCCAGTGCTAAGAGCACAGCTAAAGGATGCAATCGGAGTTTGGAGAAGTTATGCATCAAACGCGCGAAGAGATCTGAGAAGACCAGCCGCTTCGGCTAAGTACTCTTCTCAGGCCTTGGTCCCAAGCCAGACATCTAAAGAAGTCAGTTCTTCTTCAGCCACCTCCCCCGTCGGTGACGATTCACTCAGACGCCTCGAAGGAGGGATGGGGAGGTCACTCTCATCGGAAAAAAGTCCAGGGGACTTGGTCGAAGCTATTCAAGACCTTTCACATAAAACTTTCTAGAAGCTATGGCAGTGCTCCTTACCTTAAAGAAAGTCTCCCCGCGTCACTCGATCCACATAAGGTTGGTGATGGACAGCGAGGTAGTTGTGAGATACTTGAATCGACAAGGATCGAGGTCACCACCTCTCAACCAGGTGATGTTGGCCATCTTCCGATTGGCGGAAAAGAAGAAGTGGTACCTGTCGGCAGTTCACCTTCAAGGAGTCCGCAATGTTACGGCGGACGCTCTATCCAGGTTCACACCGATAGAGTCGGAATGGTCCTTAGACGCAGGATCATTCTCCTTCATTCTGAATCAAGTCCCAGAACTGCAGATAGACCTCTTTGCGACGAAAGACAACAAGAAGTTGCCCCTGTACGTGCCCCGTACGAGGACCCCTTAACGGAAGCAGTGGACACAATGTCCCTCGACTGGAACAGATGGTCCAAGATTTATCTGTTCCCTCCTCACAACCTTCTGTTGAGGGTCCTCAACAAACTGAGATCCTTCAAGGGGTAGCGGCAATAGTGGCCCACAAGTGGCCGAACAGCGTGTGGTTCCCCCTGGCATTGGAACTGTAGCTGAAGTTTGTACCGCTACCAGATCCAGTTCTGACCCAGTGAGTCCAGAAGTCAACTGTCTGCGCTTCATTACAGAAAACCCGGACCCTGCAGCTCATGATTTTCTCTCCCTAGCGGTGAGAAAGCGTCTCGGGATTTCGAAAGCCAGCATAGACTTCCTTGAGGAATATAAGTGCAAATCTACTAGAAGGCAATATGAGTCATCTTGGAGAAAATGGGTGGCCTTTTGTCAAGGCGAAGAATCCGCAGGAGATCTTGACAGACTTCTGCTTATCTTTCTTCTCCACCTCCATGGTCAAGGATTGGCAGCTAACACGATTTCAGCGTGTAAGTCTGCTTTGACAAGACCCATTCTATATGCCTTCCAGGTCGACCTAGGTAACGAGATCTTTAATAAAGTCCCGAAAGCCTGCGCTAGGCTCAGACCTTCAGCACCTCCAAAGCCCATTTCATTGTCTTTAGACAAGTTCTTCATTTCGCTTCTCTGTTGAGCAATGAAGAGTGTGCGTTAAAGTATTTGACACAAAAAGTTATTTTCCTATTTGCACTCGCGTCCGGGGCCAGGGTTAGTGAGATTGTAGCCCTCTCGAGAGAGGCAGGTCGTGTTCAGTTCCTGGATGGGGGAGAACTGAACCTGTTTCCGGATCCTACGTTTCTCGCCAAGAATGAGTTACCCACCAACAGGTGGGGTCCCTGGAGAAAATGCCCTCTGAAAGAAGATGCATCTCTATGTCCAGTAGAATGCCTAAAGGTCTATCTTCATAGAACTTCAGACTTCAAGGGTGGTCAACTATTCAGGGGAGAAACATCAGGCTCAAATTTATCTCTGAATCAACTCAGAGCGAAAATCACATATTTTATTCGCAGAGCGGATCCTGACAGTACACCCGCAGGTCACGATCCGAGGAAAGTTGCCTCATCCTTAAATTTCTTTAATTGTATGGATTTTGAACATCTCCGTTCATACACGGGCTGGAAATCTTCCAGAGTGTTCTTTCGCCACTATGCGAAGCAAGTAGAGGAACTAAAGAGATCTGTGGTAGCAGTGGGTCGCGGTGTTAACCCTGCTGTTTAACCCTGCGAGGAACAGTGGTCTTAATTGGGACGATTAATTCCAGGGTGAGTGTGTAGTTACATACTGTACTACAAACTAAGTGAGGGCACTGTGTTGCCCATGTAGACTGTTCCATTTCCGAAGGTGAACTTAGCATAAGTGCAGACATGTGTGCCGAGCGTTTCTAACGCTAATGTCATTGATTTGTAATACAGACTTTTATGACTTTGATACCTCGGTATCTTAAAAGTGGCATTTAATGTTTTTTCTTTCAGACAAACAAGTTCTGTTTACTATCATACTTATGCTTAAAGTTTTGGGTTATCCTCTTCTTATGTATATATATATATATATATATAATTGTGATTAACCTGTCTATTTATTGCCTGTCAATAAACTGGTTCTTGAGAACCTTGCGTCTCCTTCACCTGTGTCAATTTATTGGTATAATTGAGCATTCATTTTATGTACCTTATCTGGGATAATTCTAATAGAATTGTTCCTTTATGCAAGCTATGTTGCATTGGTTTTCCTCCTACGCGGATATAAAACCTTTGTCCAATACAAGTATTGTGCGGAGAACTGGTCGATATTTCATATTGACGTAGTGATTCTTTACAAACTATGCTTTACTTAATATAGGGCGAGACCACTATATTAGCTTGCCTGGTATTCATACATAGGTATATGTACTCTTCGAGACTTTTCCAGAGTCTAGTAGGACTCTTCCCTGTAGGGGGCAGGAAGCTCTAACATGGTTTATAGTTAGTTGAAAAGATGTATAACGGTAACATCTTAGGTCTCTAGGTCTAGTCGACCGGGGAAAATTACATCCGGGGAGTACGGCACGTTCTGAGAATCCACAGATACAGTAATGCTTCGCTCAAAATCTATTTTTGGGTGAGATGGCCATGTCGTCCTGATGGACCTGCCCTTGCCTTTCCAAGAAAGGGCCGTAGGACCCCTCCCTACATATAGTATCTGTAGCACCTCGTGTACGCTACAAGGAATACAGATGGCGCCAGGATTGGCGCCAGGCACGCATACGAATCGGAAGATAGGGAGCCTTGGGAGCGGCTCCCCTTTTTCTTTCCCGAATTCGTTTCTTGCCAATCGCCCCCTGCGAGATGAAATCTCTGTTCGGGATGCAGATTGCCATGTGGCGTGTCAAGAATACGTCCTCTGATATGTTGCGATATCCCTTTCAGGAGGGATGTTCGCTCCAGGAGTTAGAATTCTGGTACCTTAAGGTAAATTCTCTAGGAATATCGCTGTAGTTGTAATATACCCTAGGAAGCTACCCTATAGGAACTTCCATCAGGACGACATGGCCATCTCACCCAAAAATAGATTTTTCGCTTCGCTCAAAATCCGTTATATATACATACATACATGTAGGTTTATGAATCTGGAGATCTGACTTAGATTTTAGCAGCTGTCTTAACAATCATAGTAAGAGCAAAACATGTATTTGGAATTTCTTTGTACTATCTTGGAATAGCGATGTTTATTTGCAAGAATAACATTTTCAACCTTTTTATTGTTTAAATATACATTTCCTTTCACACAGAATAAGATTCTCAAAAGTATTGATTCAAACCTACAAAATGTATAATGCAGTCTCTCTTGTTTCACGAAAGTATACATGTTCCGATTCAGAAATTATATTAATACACACACACACAAATATATATATATATATATATATATATATATATATATATATATATATATATATATATATATATATATATATATATATATGAATAAATATCAACATAACATCGTGCTCAAATAGAAATAAATTTCTACCTCATACTTGGGATAGAACGCTAGCCCCTTCTAATGAAAGGCCAGGTCGCTTCCAACCATGCCACAAGAAACATATACATATATATATATATATATATATATATATATATATATATACATATATATATATATATATATATATATATATATATATATATATATATATATATATATATATATATATATATATATATATATATATATATATATATATATATATATATATATATATATATAGCCTATATATCACTTCAATCGGATTTTTATAGTTTTTAACAACTTGTGTCCTTCTGCATTGCATTTTTGTATTCTTTCACCTTTAAATATCGTTACCTGCACTAATTCTAGATCCTCTAAAGTTTCC
>NC_090751.1:41593306-41598306 GCF_036898095.1 Palaemon carinicauda
AAAACCTAATGGGAAGGAAAAAGAGTACGATGTGGTTAACTTAATTAAATTTCACCATTTTGAACATGAAAATTGCGATGACTACTCTGATTTAATTTGAGCTAGCATTATGTGCAATTATATTCCATTTAGATCTGTAAAACCACAGTGACCTACCTTTGGATGAGAATAGAACTGCTCTTCTGTTGCGGAATCATAAGTAGTCTCAAAGTTGCATTCTAATGGAATGACTTTGCTCAGAGATCTCACGTACGAGCCTTTGGAGGTCCATACATTCACAGATTGTATGATGCTATCAGAATCACTGTAATATACATACAGTACATTTAATACCTAAGGAAGGCCGATGATGTCGAATATTATTAATGAGGAAAAGGTCATCTTTTTGGGGGGATGTTCTTCCAGTATCTTTCTTCTAAGGAAGTAAAATATTCCTTTGGCCTTGGTATTTACAGAGTAGTATTGCCTGAGGGGTTGGCCTCTCTTTTCTTAGGTATGGTAGGTATCTATAGTTAAAGAAAGAGCAAGATCTGTTAAACACATGTAAAAATTTTGTGGAAATCAAGAGGGTATGGTGTTTATCCTTTCTGACATATTAGAGGGCCAACGACCATTTCAAATTGCAATAAAGACAACAGGTAGCATATATTACAAGGCAAACAAGTTTTAAAGATAATCTGGAGTGATGAAATGCCCTCTGATCTGGTTATTGTTCATATACTCCTGAATTTTGGTTCTGTGACTAATCTTTTTGATGAGGATACGTAGGGAGACAAAGGTAGGAGCGATATCAGCCGATGAATGTGTTAGGTAGTTTGTCCTAGGCTGCAAATTATCAAAGTCCATACATAAATTTGGAAGAGGATAATGTAGGGCAAATATATTGGGCAATAGCTTTAGTACAGGGATAGGTAGACTAACAGATAAATACTAGTCCAATGCATTGTTTCCGTGAAACCTACCTTGGTACACAAAATATTACATACATGCTTTGCTCATTGAGCGTGCATCTGCCCCTTTTTGACTCGCGAGGCTCTGTTGAAGGATGATCTTCACAGGTTGTATTTTACTCAACACCTAGATTCTATGTCACACGATCCTTGCCAGTATGTTAACTTGGCAGTGGAGGTGAAGAGCATGGTAGTGGCTCACCAAGAATAGCAACATTGGGCATTCCTTGCTAAGTATATGGGATGTTTGGCTTCATATGATAAGAGTTTGCTGGGTATGCCCTGGTAATGCGTCAATATAATTTTGTCGTTGTAGAGATCTAGTTGTCGTACTAGGAATTAGGTGTCACAGAACAGGATTCCCTGTTTGGTGAATAAGTCCTACTTCAATATATTGAAATAGGATGTGCAAATCTAAGTAATTGCCACATTTGGGAAATAGCTTCTTTAAAACTTCTCATGTGAATAGCATGATTTTACCAATATTCTTGGTACACTCTGCTGGAAATAAAATTCTAAACCCTGATCTTCAAGGTCTAGAGGTCCTTAAAATTTGATCCGATGGCTAGTCTCAGTTAATGCAAAGCGTACTACTTCCTGTATTGAATACCCATTTTACTTCCTCTTACCAGATAGGACCTTCCATCTAGATGGTGACTTGATTCAGTTTTTATGCTGTCAGATAGCAGGTGATCAAGTCTGTAGGGTTTCCTCAGGGAGGTATGTACTTTTTCTGACCTGCCAGGTTCAGTTGGATGTTAATCCTTTCATACATTTGGAATTTCTCTACAGGTGATATTTTGTCACAATATTTTCTAAGTGATGGTGGAGACATGTGCACAGGTATTATCCTATGGTCGAAGGTAACAGTTCATGGGGGTACTGTTACTGAATGAAGTGGAAGTTAGTCCTGATTAATTAGTTTGAAGACGTGCTCTCTCTCTCTCTCTCTCTCTCTCTCTCTCTCTCCTCTCTCTCTCTCTCCTCTCTCTCTCTCTCTCTCTCTCTCTCTCTAACAGAAACCTACCACTGGTGCATGCTCCATTCATAAAGTGTATATATATATATATATATATATATATATATATATATATATATATATATATATATATATATACATATATATATATATATATATATATATATATATATATATACATATATGTATATATATATATATATATATATATATATATATATATATATATATATATATATATATATATATATATATATATGCATTATGTGGTACTGTCTGTGTCATTTTATATTTGAGTGACACAACATGAAAATAAAGGCGAGGGAGGGTAATGGGGAGGGTCATAAAGAGCTAACGAACGTGAATGATGGCAAACGTAGGAATATAGTTTGGTAGTCACACTACTCCTCTAGTACCCACTTCCAACCCTACTCTTGGTCAAGATTCCAGGCTATATGTTATGAGTATTTAACGAAAAAAAAAAAACTCATTATGCGCACCTTATTTTTATATGGATAAAGGTGGGAATTGTATCCATGAGAGAGAGAGAGAGAGAGAGAGAGAGAGAGAGAGAGAGAGAGAGAGAGAGAGAGAGAGAGAGAGAGAGTGTGTGTGCTTGTTATACGCGTCACACCTACGTCACGGAAATCCTTTGTCCGAATGCCTACTTGGCTCTCGCCAACTTATGCTTGAAAGCCAAGAGCAAGCTCAGTAATGAATCACACTTGGCATCGCAGTGTAGTGTCATAGATTAGCGGACTGTCTCAAAGAAGCTCTGCCAAAATGTCACACTGATCCCTTTGTTTGTATAAAAGATATTTGCGAAAAACAATATAACACGGGGTCTGAAATGCATAGTAGTTTGGTGCCTCCAAGTAAATCCCTTAATCTGGTCTTGATATTTTTCCTAATAACTTTTGTGACTAAAATTATCCTTCTTCCACCAGGCTTTAATAAACAAAATGTGTTGACCCCCTTGTCCGACGACATGTTCACATACTGGAGGATGGGTTTGATGTGAGAGATCTCTTCTCCCAATTCCTTGATGGCAACACAAGTCTAGAGAAAACTTTCTACATCCTCCTGGTGGTGATCCATTTGGTACCTGTTGATCTGACTTAGTAGAAATGGAGAGCAAGTGGAGCTGAATATGATGACCTGAAAAGATTTAGTCCTTTAAGGTTGTACATAAACTACATGAAGCGTGGTTCACTTTCAGAAATACACGTTAATTTAAATACAGAAGAGACCCTCCAGATGATGGTTATCACTGTATAATGGGGTTTGTAGAATGTCGTCAGTTTCTCACAACTTGTCAGCTAGATGGGCCTCTGTGTGCTGGTAATTGTTGACCAGATTGTTGATTTGATTCTCCTGGTTACACGCTTTAAAGACGATTTCCGTCGGTATGGTTGGTGAATCCTAGAAATGTGGGTGGTGAGAAGATGTTGATGTTGCAGTTAATCGCCAGTTTTACTTCCTGGATGAAGTCTATTTGAAGATATTCCCTTACATTGTCCGAAAAATACGGTTTTCTTGTTTTATGCTCCTCTTGGCGAAGGTCTTTGTATGTATTTTTCGGAACTTATTCAAATACCTTCAAGGCTCCAGAACCGTGAGACATATTCTGGTTCACGTTGGTAATTCGATTGTGCAGGACTAAGTGGATGTGCATGTGGATATTCTCCTAATTGGTTTCTGTGTTGTTTTCATACAAATCACAATGAAATATGTCCACAGATAATCACTCCAGATTCAGATCTTCGAAGGCCTTTGGTTTGAAATTACCCTTCTGGGAGCACTTAAAACGTAGAAATAATGAACTCAGATAATGATGAATCATTTTCAGTTCTAAAGGTTAGGGAAGTTGGAAGATACAGGGGTAACTTGGCAAGCGTTAGACGTTAATGACTATAACTGATTATTTTCAGAGATGAATGATGCTTCTTGGGATGCTAGATGCTTGATTTCTGTATACACACCTAGATATTAATTTACCCTTTTCTCGTGGCCATTGGCATTGTTTTAGGAACAAATATCCTTAAAAGTAAACAAAACAATATCCTTGCTGTAATTAGATATAGGCAAAGGAGAAGTATTGGTTCAAGGAAACCCAGGAAGACATGCGTGACTAAATTTCTATGTTCGTTTTCAGGGCAAAAGAAATAGCTCTCTAAATGAAATTAATTTTAGGCTTCATTTTAGAGAAGGTTTATACGTCGGTCTACGAACTTTTGGGAATAATTCTGTGATATCTAGACTATGTAGTTTGATGTTTAATTTCCCATAATTTCTATTAAAACTTCTTTCGATCTTCTTTTCGTTTTCTTTCATAGATGATGATATTTGTTACAGAAACCATTAGTTTATTGTCCTTTTTTTTCATTTGATTAAGAATATTTTTTTCTGTAGTCTTATAATTTAATCCAATGACTTTGGCCGTATTGGTAACGTCAGAAATTTGTAAGTGAATTTAGTGCTAATTCCAAGACAGATGTCATAGCGCTTTGTCTTTCCGTGTGTGAGTGCCTCAGCCAAGCAACGAATTGTAACGACGTGTCCGTTCTGCAAGGGTAATCTTAATCCCCACGACAGAGAAACCCGTCAAACAATTGCAACTTGAATTGAGGGACGCTGAGAGACTTCTACTAAAATTAATTCATTAATGACTCTTATTAGCGTTGGGAGGATCGTGTTCAGAATAAGCATTATTTTAATGAAAAGCCGTTCTATATAAATTTTTATATCGAGTAAAAATTTTCTTTTTCCATATTGTTTATTTCGATTTGTCATCAGTTGTGACCAATACAATGGTTTTATTTCTGAGGATTTTCTATATTCAGATAATCTATGTTAATCATACAAGTACATATCTGCTATGTGCACATCGTAGCCTTCTGTAACAATGTTAAAACCAAGATTGAAGCAACCCTTCACTTGCATAGTATAAATTAGGACCACGAATTCTTAGTTTCCCATTTCATTATATTATAAAATCATGGCAGGATTTGCCAGGATGTAAAGCTAATTAACTACAATGTTTTTTGTGTCACTGAAATTTTTCATTTTGA
>NC_090751.1:41600806-41603635 GCF_036898095.1 Palaemon carinicauda
TGTAGACTCATAGGTTCCCAAACCCCCCCCCCCCCCCCCCATTCTTAGGTCATAAGGATGGTGAGGGTGCAGACACTACAAGAAACTATCAAGTTTGAGCGGAACTCGAACCCTAGTCCAGCGATCACCAGACAGGGGCGTTCCCAATAGGCCACTGGCTCTGCACTTGAATATAAAGTTCTTGATCTGTTTAAATCCCCTTAGAGCATTTCTTGTAAACAGGTGACTCCAGTCTTATAACAATTTTTCGTTTGGATATTTGATGATTCTGTTAAATTTATGATCTATATTGCTTCTTTTTGGTTATTATCATTCTCTCTTATTCAAGATCTATGTTTCCAAGAAGTGCCATAACTAAGGCACTTATTCTCGATAAAAATTATAAAATCCAAAACCAATTCAGAAAGGATTTCATTCTATTCAATATCTACTTGTACAATTTTCCTTCTTGATATGGCAGTGTCATTTGTTTTCTATATAGGCTAGTTATTGTTAAAGCAATTGTAACCAGATCCAATAATGACAACAAAGAATAATGCATATCAATTTTTGAACTTACATCTCTTATTCATGATTTTCGGTTAAGGTACAAGTTAGTGTCGCATTCTAATGAAGTTTTTCTAATAGAATATGAACCGATTCATATTATTATTATTATTATTATTATTATTATTATTATTATTATTACTATCCAAGCTACAACCCTTGTTGGAAAAGCAAGATGCTATAAGCCCAGGGCTCCAACAGGGAAAAAATAGCCAGTGAGGAAAGGGAAATAAGGAAATAAATAAATGAAGAGAACAAATTAACAATAAATCATTCTAAAAACAGTAACAACGTCAAAACAGACATGTCATATATAAACTATTAACATAAAAAACAAATATGTCATAAATAAACTATAAAAGACTCAAGTCCGCCTGGTCAACAAAAAAAGCATTTGCTCCAACCTTGAACTTTTGAAGTTCTACTGATTCTAACCACCCGATTAGGAAGATCATTCCACAACTTGGTAACAGCTGGAATAAAACTTCTAGAGTACTGCGTAGTATTGAGCCTCGTGATGGAGAAGGGGATAGTTGAATTTTTTTTGTCTTAGTACCTCACATAACGATAGTTCAAGTCAACTCAGATGATATTATTGAAATCAGGCCATAAATAATAATAAAACTGATGAAATGCAATTGCGATGGATTACGAAAGGAGTGAAAATGATTAAAAACGAAATCATGCAGCATGATGGTAAAACTAAATATTAACATAACCGACAAACGTATCAATTTTGCTTAGAAATCACCAGCAAGAGAAGAAAATCTGTGGTTTCCTCACAAGATTAAAGAAGTCATTTCTTTCCATGATATGCTAATGTCATCTGCTAAAGCAATAGCGATTGTCGATAACTTTAGCGTCCCCCTCCAGCATAGACAGTGGAAGGAAAAATCTGAATAATTTTCGTGATTATGTCAGTGAGTCATTGCATGATTCATCTTTTGCAACGATTAGAAGAGAGACAAAAAAGTTTAGAGCAAAAGAATGATGGAGAGAGAAGAGAGAGAGAGAGGAGAGAGAGAGAGAGCAGAGAGAGAGGAGAGAGAGAGAGAGAGAGAGAGAGATTGATTTGGAGTGTCCTTCTCTTAGAAGAGCTGCTTACAATAGCTAAAGAGTCTCTTCTGCCCTTAGCCAGAGGAAAGTGGCCACTGAACAATTACAGTGCAGTAACCCCTTTGGTGAAGAATAATTTTTTGGTGCCATAACTCTCTAGTGGTAGTATCTCAACGGGTGGCTGGTGTCCTGGCCATCCTACTGCCTATAATGATGGGAATAATGATAGTTACAGGAAAATATAATAGAGTGTAGTAATTCATTATGATAATAATAATAATAATAATAATAATAATAATAATAATAATAATAATAATAAATAATAATAATAATAATAATAATCTTCATCATATCATGGAGAAAATTTTGATAATAATGGTGGTGATAACGATAATAATAATATTAGGAAGCCGAATAAGGAAAATTAGAGGAATAAATATCAGCTTTTGTACAAAATACGTCCCGTGCCTCATAATCTGAGAGTTGCCATTAATTAATATATATCATGTTTACAGCATTGTATTTTCTGTAGCTTGTCTTAAAAAAACGTGATTTATTTGAAAGATTGTCAATTGTTTTAGATTATTTTTATATTGAAACCTCGCAATAAAGAGAATTTTATAGACGCCTTCAACTCCATGATTCCGTATATGTTTTCTTTCAATTATACATACATACATATACCAAGGCATTTCCCCCAATTTTGGGGGGTAGCCAACATCAACAAATGAACAAGAACCAAAAAAGGGGACCTCTACTCTCTACGTTCCTCCCAGCCTAACAAGGGACTCAACCTAGTTCAGCTGGTACTGCTAGGGTGCCACAGCCCACCCTCCCCCATTATCCACCACAGATAAAGCTTCATAATGCTGAATCCCCTACTGCTGCTACCTCCGCGGTCATCTAAGGCATCGGAGGCAGCAGCAGGGCCTACCAGAACTGCGTCACAATCGCTCGCCATGCATTCCTATTTCTAGCACGCTCTCTTGCCTCTCTCACATCTATCCTCCTATCAACCAGAGCTTCCTTCACTCCATCCATCCACCCAAACAAAGATACTAACGATAAATGTGTTGAACTATGACATTTCATTATGAACTGTGATAGCCAAGAAGTTAATTCTCTAGAAAGCTAGAAATGAAGGTCACTGACATTTATCTGAGCATGATATAACACTAATTGCCCGAGATCAAGACGCTGCGATACCTTACAAAGCTGATGCTAAAT
>NC_090751.1:41609135-41619135 GCF_036898095.1 Palaemon carinicauda
GAAATAATTGATGAAAATAATTGCGAAAAGATCTGAAAAAAGTGAGCAGAATGCTTACTTTCTCCAGTTGTATAATTTGTTCCTCTGCATATGTAACAACTGTTTGGATAAAATGAAGCCAAAATATGGAAATTTTTCAAGTCAAGTATAGATTTTCATTCCTTTTTCTCTAGTTCTAGTATTCACAAGTCAAGTATAGATTTTCATTCCTTTTTCTCTAGTTCTAGTATTCACTAGTCAAGTATAGATTTTCATTCCTTTTTCTCTAGTTCTAGTATTCACAAGTCAAGTATAGATTTTCATTCCTTTTTCTCTAGTTCTAGTATTCACAAAGATGGATTTACACTATTTGGGAAGCGAAATGATATCGATATGCACAGGAAATAGATGGCGAGAATTTTGTTGTAATCAATAACGATGGGTGATAACTAACTTACTTAATCTTTAGATTTATTTCCCTATTTTTGTTATGTTCATGGAATGAAAAAACACTTTTTTTTCCTTTTTTTGTTTTGTTTTACTGATCTATATTAGGTTCCTTCTATGCTTGTATATGAGCGACTTTTTATTTTCTCTCAGCTTCTATCATTTGCTTGTTTTCTAGCTCTGATCTGTCTTCCGATTTTGGTGTTTCCCAGACTTTGATCTCCTTGCATCCCTGATTTGAAGGTCAATTTTCTTCCTTCTTATCCTTATCAAAAATATAGTCGGAGTCGTATAACAATTCATTCTAAACTCTTTAAGTTATTAATTTTGATAGTGTATATTTTTGATTATATTTTTCATTCAATCTATTTTTATAAGCATCACCATATATAAATTAATTATTATTATTATTATTATTATTATTATTATTATTATTATTACTAGCCAAGCTACAACCCTAGTTGGAAAAGCAAGATGCTATAAGCCCAAGGGCTCCAATGGGGAAAAATAGCCCAGTTAGGAAAGGAAATAAGGAAATAAATAAATGATGAGAAGGAATTAACAATAAATCATTCTAAAAACAGTGATAACGTCAAAAACAGATATTATCCTATATAAACTATTAACAACGTCAAAAACAGATATGTCATATATAAACTATAAAAAAGACTCATGTCAGCCTGGTAAAACATGAAAACATTTGCTCCAACTTTGAACTTTTGAAATTCTACTGATTCAACTACCCGATTAGGAAGATCATTCCACAACTTGGTAACAGCAGGAATAAATGAACGTGTATTGCCCGTTCATCCTTTTCTATCCTTACCGTAAATAAATAAGTTTTATTAAAAAAATGAAAGCTATTTGAATTTTTCGTATAACTTCTCTCATCTAAATTGAAAGTGTATGATTCTGTTATTAAACAAATTTAAAGGATATTTTACATTGTAGTTTTTGCTTTCTTTCTCTTTTTGAAACTTCGAATCTTTTACCTTCAAGGGCGAGTGCGGGTGACCTCGTTAATGTACCATAAAGCGTATATCATTCTACCAGAATTTTCCCAGCTGTTTCTGAAGTGATTTATGGCACCTCTTATACCTTTGGTATTTCTCGTTTTTGGGTAGAGGCAACTTTTTACAAAGCTATTCAGCTTTACATGCGTGTACATTTCCATGTTATTTTATTGGCAAAGTTCATGAATGTTTTCAGTAACGTACATTTTTACTTTAAGTTCTGATGCCCCCCCTCTCTCTCTCTCTCTCTCTCTCTCTCTCTCTCTCTCTCTCTCTTCTAAGAAAGGCCTCGTAGTATCACAAACACTTGGAATGATTCCAGAAATAAAAAGGACGAAACTATTGTAAAACTTTTCTTCATTTTGAAATAATTCCCCTGTTTATCTAGACAAAAAATACCGAGAATTATTGTATAAACACTGTCACAATGTATGTGCAAGAGAGAGAGAGAGAGAGAGAGAGAGAGAGAGAGAGAGAGAGAGAGAGATTATACATAATCTCTTTACATTGTAAATGAATTCAAGGGAAAAGGATTATCAAACAATCCACTGTAAGCGGAGACAACATGTATCATAGAATTTATGAATAGCAAGTACTTGACCAATCTTGTATCTCAACACGTCCTTGTTTGCTCATGTTTTTTGCTTTTCATCGCGACAAAAGTAATAGAAATTTTTAATCTCACAGGTAATACACCAAATCAAGGCCGCTTTTAAAATCAGCTTCAATATTAATTTTCATTTTCTTAACAGTTCTGAGAAACCTAGTTAGTGAACTAGGTTTCTCAGAACTGTTAAGAAGAGGCAAATTAATATTGAAGCTGATTTTAAAAGCTGCCTAGTGAACTAGGTTTCTCAGAACTGTTAAGAAGAGGAAAATTAATATTGATGCTGATTTTAAAAGCTGCCTAGTGAACTAGGTTTCTCAGAACTGTTAAGAAGAGGCAAATTAATATTGAAGCTGATTTTAAAAGCTGCCTAGTGAACTAGGTTTCTCAGAACTGTTAAGAAGAGGCAAATTAATATTGAAGCTGATTTTAAAAGCTGCCTAGTGAACTAGGTTTCTCAGAACTGTTAAGAAGAGGCAAATTAATATTGAAGCTGATTTTAAAAGCTGCCTAGTGAACTAGGTTTCTCAGAACTGTTAAGAAGAGGCAAATTAATATTGAAGCTGATTTTAAAAGCTGCCTAGTGAACTAGGTTTCTCAGAACTGTTAAGAAGAGGCAAATTAATATTGAAGCTGATTTTAAAAGCTGCCTAGTGAACTAGGTTTCTCAGAACTGTTAAGAAGAGGCAAATTAATATTGAAGCTGATTTTAAAAGCTGCCTAGTGAACTAGGTTTCTCAGAACTGTTAAGAAGAGGCAAATTAATATTGAAGCTGATTTTAAAAGCTGCCTAGTGAACTAGGTTTCTCAGAACTGTTAAGAAGAGGCAAATTAATATTGAAGCCGATTTTAAAAGCTGCCTAGTGAACTAGGTTTCTCAGAACTGTTAAGAAGAGGCAAATTAATATTGAAGCTGATTTTAAAAGCTGCCTAGTGAACTAGGTTTCTCAGAACTGTTAAGAAGAGGCAAATTAATATTGAAGCCGATTTTAAAAGCTGCCTAGTGAACTAGGTTTCTCAGAACTGTTAAGAAGAGGCAAATTAATATTGAAGCTGATTTTAAAAGCTGCCTAGTGAACTAGGTTTCTCAGAACTGTTAAGAAGAGGCAAATTAATATTGAAGCTGATTTTAAAAGCTGCCTAGTGAACTAGGTTTCTCAGAACTGTTAAGAAGAGGCAAATTAATATTGAAGCTGATTTTAAAAGCTGCCTAGTGAACTAGGTTTCTCAGAACTGTTAAGAAGAGGCAAATTAATATTGAAGCTGATTTTAAAAGCTGCCTAGTGAACTAGGTTTCTCAGAACTGTTAAGAAGAGGCAAATTAATATTGAAGCCGATTTTAAAAGCTGCCTAGTGAACTAGGTTTCTCAGAACTGTTAAGAAGAGGCAAATTAATATTGAAGCTGATTTTAAAAGCTGCCTTGATTCGGGAAAAAAAATAATCACTTCAGTTAAAGAGAATTATGTAGAGACTAATGATGGACAAACTTAAAAGAATAGTATCATATACATGATGTTTTCATGCCTGTCATCTGATTTGCACTTTGAAATACCTCCATTGCTTAAAAATGGACACAATCATTAATATATGACTGAAAAAGAGATTTGATAAAATAGGCCAAAATTTTGAATAAGTGTCTCAATGTATGTAACTTCTAGTTTCCTATTCTTGGCAAAGGCAACGCAAAAACAAGTTTATTGCCAATACCCAATTTAGGAATTAGAATGATTATTTTTATAGCATTTATTTTATTTTGTTGGATGGAATAAATTATGAAACGAGAGAATGTTTGAAGTTCTTTCATTTGCGAAGATTCTAAGCTTTTCAGTGTAACAGAAAATAAAAAAAAAGAAATTAAAAAAAACGGCACTGAAAACCCAAATTTGGGGCTTATTAACCTTCTTGCCTAATACTAAGTTGATTTTATTCTTTGTATAGAATAGTGATGAAACAATTATAGAAGCAAGCATTTCGTAAACACTTTGGCCCACAATATTAGATTTGAATGAAGAGAAAATATTCTATTGATATACAACATTTATGATTAGAACAAATTCCTCTGATGCAAGACACTTTGCCCCTGATTTTCAGGCGCACATATTTTGGGGAACTTTTGACATAAGTTTATAAACGCAAAAAACTTTGTGACAAGATTTATTGAGGACAAGAATAAAAGCGCTAAAAATGATTTTGGATCATTTTTGGCATGGTTGTTCGAATACACATAAACAAACATATGCACATAAAATTTCACAAACACATACATCCGTACACATACACACACGCAATGGAATTACACTTTCGATATAAGGCTATTACTGTGGAAACAAAATTCCACCAAAATATGGAAAATGAAATTATTTTAGAAAAAGTCATCATCATCATCATCATCATCATCATCATCATCTCCTATGTATATTGACGCAAAGGGCTCGGTTAGATTTCACCAGTAGTCTCTATCTTCAACTTTTAAATCAATACTTATCCATTCATCATCTACATCACACTTAACAGTCCTCAGCTATGTAAGCCCGAGTCTTCCAACTCTTCCATTGTCTTCTGGACCTCAGTTAAACGTTTGGTTAACTACTATCCCTTGGGGAGTGCGGAGAGCATGCCCAAACCGTCTCCATCTATCCCACACCATGATCTCATTCACATATGGCACTCGAGTATCTCTCGTATTGTTGCATTTGTAATCCTGTCCTGCCATTTAACTTCTTCCGAGGGTTGCTGTGGCCTGATTGGTAACGTCTCTGCCTGGTGTTTGCCAGTCGTGGGTTCGAGTCCCGCTCAGTCTCGTTAGTGCCATTAGTGTTTGCAACCTTACCATCCTTGTGAGCTAAGGTTGGGGGGTTTGGGGGAGCCTCTAGGTCTATCTGTTAAGTCATCAGCAGCCATTTGCCTGGGCCTCCTTGGTCCTAGCTTGGGTGGAGAGAGGGCTTGGGCGCTGATCATATAAAATATGGTCAGTCTCTAGGGCATTGTCCTGCTTGCTAGGGCAATGTCACTGTCCCTTGCCTCTACTATTCATGAGCAACCTTTAAAACATTTGTTCTCAAATCTGATAAATCTGTTGGATATTGTTATATTGTCGTACCACGGCGCATGTCTATACAGTAACACCAATCTCACTAAAGTGATAGTTATATTCCCTTGAAGTACTCCACTTCTCACTGGAAATTCATTTGCCAGGACTCCACTAACATTAAATCTGCACTTCCTATGCTCATGGACAGACTAAATCAAATTTACATATTCAAGTGGTACTCCATAATAACGCAGGACTGCACAAAATTGACAGATGCACACAATCAAAGGCTTTTTCATCGCCAACAAATGCCATCAAAAGTGGATATCTATATTCATAAATATGGTCTGTACAACTTCTAACTTTTCTAAATCCAGCTTGTTCATCTCTCAGCTTTTCATCAACCTTTCTTTTTAGTCTTTTTAGAATAAGCATACTATGGATTTTAATGACAACTGACGTAAGCATGATGAATCTGTAATTATTGCAATCAGGCAGGTCTCCTTTTTTTTTGCCATTTTCACTAACAGTCATAGCTCCCATTCCTCTTCACGCCACATTTTACAAAATAATCGTGTAAGTATTCGGGAAATCATTCCATTTTCGTCCAAAATCCTCTCAGCAGTTAATCCATTGCATCCAGTGGCTTTCCATTTCTTGATCTTTTTTTTTTTTTTTTTTTTTTTTTTTTTTTTTTTTTTTTATGATAGCTTCGACTTCAAACACACTGAATTCATTCATGGCCATATGAATGAATGATTTAAAGTTTTCAGGCATCCTGACATCTAAGGTCATTGACGCCGGTCATGGCCATATGAAGGTCTTTTTCAACTTAAGGTATATCAATTAAATTATTCCCTTCATATCTCCTATTCATGACCTCACTAAAGTGTTACATCCAACGTTGCCTTCTTCATTTTATGGTGTTATAACAGATCCATCTCTCTTTTTAATGAGTATATGCTTCTTCTTCTCTGCCTCCGTAGATATTTTATTATTAATTCTATGAGCAATTGTTAAACAATAGCCAGTATCAGAACTCGTAGCTTTGTAAGCCTCTTCTGCTCTCACCTCTCAATATTCTCTCCTGTCATTCCTGACTTCTCTTTTGACGTCACTATCAATACTGGAATACTCAGCATGCTCTACTTTGTAATTTTCATTACTTCCTCGAAAACTTTCAACAATCAATTTCTGTGTTTGTCTCCTTTTTATAGTATCCCAAGTATCATTTGATATCCATGGCTTTCTCTTTGTAACTGCATGTCCCAAAACTTCTTTATCAACTGACTGATATATGTTCTTAATATCACACCATTCTTTGTTAACTGTCAGATCTTCGTCTCTAAGACTGCAAATCGATTCCTACATTCAATTACAGAGGTTTCTCTGTGCTCATCCTCTAGAAGTTTAGTTGGATGCTTTCAGTTTTATTTTCAGTGTGGCAATGAGGAGCTGTTGATCGCTACTGATAACCGCTCCCCCCCCCCCTCTCTCTCTCTCTCTCTCTCTCTCTCTCTCTCTCTCTCTCTCTATATATATATATATATATGTATATATATCTATATGCACATATATGATATTCATATATAAACATTCATACACATATACTGTATATGTTCATATAAATGTCAGTACACTCTTTTCCTTAAGTAGGGTGCTGTCTAAATAGATGAATTTTCCAGTTATTAGTATACTCCGAAGGATGTTGCTTCTATTTATATATATATATATATATATATATATAATTTATATATATATATATATATAATTTATATATATATATATATATATATATATAATTTATATATATATACGTATATATATATATATATATATATACTGTATATATATATATACACATATATATATATATGTATATATAGTGACTAGATAGATAAATCAACTATCACATTGATTTCATTCCAAAAGCCTAGGTATAAGAACCTTACTTATATAATTTCATGTGAATGCAAGTTATTCTCAAGCTATAAATAGTACCATATTAATGATGAATTAAAATCTTACATTCACATACATATACAAACAAAAACACACACACACACACACACACACACACATATATATATATATATATATGTATGTATATATATGCATACAGTATATATATACATATATATATATAACTATATATATACATAATATATATATATATATATATATGTATGTATGTATAGTATATATATGCATGCTGTATATATATACATATGAATAAATATATATATGTATATATATATAAATATATATATATATGCATATATATAATATATATATATATATATATATGTATATATATATACAGTATATATACACACACATATATATATATATATATATATGTGTGTGTGTGTGTGTGTGTGCGTGTGTGTGTGTGTGTGAGTGAGAGAGAGAGAGAGAGAGAGAGAGAGAGAGAGAGAGAGGTCAAAATGTGCCAGTATTCTTAATAATATCCAGGAATTGTTTGCAAATCACTAATAAGAAGTAACAGTAAACAATAACGAAAATCAGATGAAGTAATGTAATAAACTTAAAAATTAAAATCAATCGATCTGCAATATCCGTAGAGAGAGAGAGAGAGAGAGAGAGAGAGAGAGAGAGAGAGAGAGAGGTTAAAATGTGCCAGTATTCGTATGTATTGTAATATCAAGGAATTATTTGCAAAAGACTAATTAGACGTAATAGTAAAAATTCATGAAAGTCAAATAAAGTTATGTAATAAACTTAGAAATTAAAACCAATCGTCCTGCAATTTCCGTAGAGAGAGAGAGAGAGAGAGAGAGAGAGAGAGAGAGAGAGAGAGAGAGAATTCAAAAGCAAGTATTCAATAAGAATTCTTTTGGAAGTACCCATTTAGATGACTTATAAAATCTTTTTGTGAAAGACTGCGTTAACAGCATAAGTTGCTATTGAATCCTATTGATCTCCAAAGATAATACCTTGATTTCCTCGTTATCTATAATAATAAAGTTCCAGCAGGTCACTCACATGAACAGTTTTTAACTAGAAACCAATGCCAATGTAACATTCATCAGATTCCTGGGACCATTAATAGTATTTTTACTCTGTTCTTCTTCTCACTTCTCAACTTATACATCGAGAATAACAGTTCTAAGAACACAAGAATCCAATTAGTATGTAAAAGTTGATATTGTCTGGCATTGGAGAGTGACCCATTTCTAAGTATTATGTGGCTCTCTTTGTATATATACAACTGTTCCCTTCATTACGTTTAACAATGGAATGTATATATATATATATATATATATGTATATATATATATGTATACATATATATATATATATATATATAGAGAGAGAGAGAGAGAGAGAGAGAGAGAGAGAGAGAATGGTCATCTTATTGGAAATTCAATCAATATTGATGAAAGTTTCTACAGATGCTTAAGAATTAATTATCAACGTTACCATTCATATGGCGTGCTATGTAACAGGAAATTGAAAGTGATTTACTTTTCTTGTAACCAAAACTAAAAGACATTTCACACCTGATTTCATTTGTTTATATTTATCGTCGTCGAAATTCTCTCAATGAACATTGGGCGAGGCAGTCTGGGTTAATTTTATCTTAGATACAATTAGCTTGAAGATTTCTTTGGTATTAACAACTGGGTTTGATACGAATTTCATTCATAGATATCATGTCTTGAATCTATAATATATCCAAAATATCTCTCATTTTTTTTTTTTTTTTTTTTTTTTGAAGTTTCTTATAATTATCTTTTCGAAATGCGACGCAAATGTGGAATTTCCTTTTCCTGATATTTGGCCCCCAATTGTTTCCCTTAGCGAAGCAATTCTTTCGGGATTCATCGGGTTGTAACAAACCTCGAGCAGTAACCAAGGCTTTTTCCTGGGAACTTGTTAACGAGCCTCATAGGCAGATCGGTTTCCAATCGCATCAATATACGATCACTCCACTATTCGTTAGCCCGTCGTCCCTTTTCCTCGGCGTTTCTTTACTTTATCGTCAAAGACCTTGTTCGACCGGGAGTTCTTGGAGTATCCGAACATACGTATAAAACATACATTGAGATTCATTGTTTTTTTTTTTTTTTTTTTTTTTTTTTTTACACCACCCATCCACTCTTCATTTCTCTACTTTGAAAGTTTGTTTATACATATTTATGATGATGGATTTTCTTAGTCAATCTGGTCAAAGAAGTAACTGAACGCCCGTGCCAGTAATTGATATACATATCAGGGATAAATAATTTAACAGATCACAATTTTTTGTCCATCATATCAGAATGAGATTCAGATGCTGAAGAGCATACAGGAGAAAAATGCCGAAAACATGGTATATTGAAAGAATGAAAACATTTACTCAGGATAAGTAGATCACTAAAATCCTAAAATATTTTCTCAATACAGTATGTAATCCATTTTGCTTTGAAGGAGAAACAGACCGAATGTGCTTCTCAAAAGTGAATATGCGATTTAGAATTACACGTAGAATATTGAATATTCATGAATATTGCGTGGAATTATTTCTTGAATAAAACAGCGAGTTCGAGTAGTACAAATCAAATTGATAGGCATTCTAGAACCTTACAATTACTGAGAGAGCGAAGAGCAACACAAAACAAGGGCAAGACTGGAAAGCCTCTGGGCGCCCCCAAAAAGAGAGATGGCTTCTCAGCGAAACTTTATGTGGTGTTTCTTAACCGGAGACTCCCAAGGCGGCTGTGTATTAGATTCTTGATTCCCGGTAGAGATTGAGGTAGTCTGGTCAACCCGAATCTTTATTTTTTTCCAAACTTTTTCCCCCCTCAACTTCTATGAACAACTTTTTATCTGTGTTCAAGAGCTCCGTGGGTGTTATCGGCATTCATTTTTACGACCGAAAAAGCACCATATGTGCCAAGAGTTTATTGCTGTAATTTA
>NC_090751.1:41621635-41634135 GCF_036898095.1 Palaemon carinicauda
TCAGGGCATCAGCCATATACTTACTTATGTTACATTGGTGAATATGAGATGGCCACCACTGACAGGTAACAACAGAGTGGACTATTAGATTTATACAACAATGTAAATTAGTAGACAAATAGAAAAAATCTGACTATTATTTTCGACTGAAACACCTTTCAGAGAGAGAGAGAGAGAGAGAGAGAGAGAGAGAGAGAGAGAGAGAGAGAGAGAGAGAGAGAGAGGAGAGAGAGAGAGGACGAAGAAGAAGCTGGGTCGAGGTAGAGAGAGAGCGTAGGCGGAACTTTTTATACAGTTGTGTTGTATCCATTTCTGAGTAATCGTGTTTTTGCATCTTAATAAAAGAACAAGTGTCTTTATTGTTTACAATTACTAATTCATGATTCTCTTATAAATTATCACACTGGGTATAATACACTATAGCAAAATATCGTACTAATACCAGTATTCGTTACAGAGTTACTGCCCCAAAATGTGCTTGCACTTTTTGTGAAACCCACAAGAGTTGTTGACGGTCACTAGAGGGACTCTAGAAATGCAATATCTGGTGTTCCACTTAGTAGTGTTCTCAGTCCATTACTTTTTATATAAGATACGTATGATATATGGTTTGTCCTTGAAAACAAGCTTGTTGCATATACAGATGATGCTATTCTATTTCCACCAATTCCATCCCTTGAATATAGGCCTGCGGTTTGCTACATCCCCCAATAATTATCTAGATAAGAATAGTGCATGGGGGATGAAGTTGAACGCTAGAAAAATTCAAAACCTGATTATAATTAGATAAATGACATGGGCTCCTCGATATTCAGATTTTTTTCATAATGTCACTTCAACTGTAAAAACTCATTTAAAATTCTAGTCGTAATTCTTGGCATCGATCTGTTTCTTTCAATAACAAAATAAATTGGCTTATAGAGGAAGTCTTTACGGATTTCTGGTGATCAATCTACTTCGAGGAAATGTTTTAAAGCGTTCAGTCTACCATGTTTTAAATATTGTACTTTGTCTGATATTCAGCTACTGACTAATCTTAATCTGTGGGACAAAAATGCAAAGAATTAGATTCCTTATCCCTAATTTGGATATCAATATCTTGCCTCTCGCTCAGTTAGTTCTCTGTGCACGTTGCATAACAATTTTCATAATTCTGACCTTCCATTGCATTCAGATCTTCCCAGGCTGTGCCATGACACCCAATACATAGTAGAAGGCTTACACTTAATTCTAACAGTATTGCTTTCTATATCATACGATTCAATAATACACAGTATTCTAGAAGTTTTATTCCACCTGTGCCAGATTGTGAAATGATCTTCCTAATCTTCTAGTTTAAGCGATGGAACTTCAGAAATTCAAACTTTTTGCAAATTATTTTCTATTGAACAGGTTGAAATAATTTTCATTTCTTCGTTTATATATGAATGATCTTATTATATCTAAATCATCTTTATTTCTCAATTATCCTTTATTCGTTACTTTATTTCCTTTCCGTACTGGGCTGCTTTCCTTGTTTGAGCCTTTGGCCTCTTAGAATTCGGCTTTTCCAATTATGGGTGCAGTTTGGAAAGTAATAACGGTAGTAATGATTAATTACCCAAATATAATAGCTATATAATTTTACTATAAAGCCAAAGTAGTGTCTAGGAGCTACAGGAGTCACATCTAACTGATTATTTATTCTATAATCCGTTACGAGGAGCAAATGCCTAAGGCGCAAAATTAAGAGGGTGAGATTAGGAGAGGCAAAAAGGGTTTAAGACCAGATCAAAAATGACATCTTAAGATTACGTCAAGAGTATTGGTCGGCGGAACGAAATGCAAATGGCGTCTCGTAAGCTAGAAAAAAGGCCTTGATTAATCAGATACCTTAGAAAGGGGGTGCCTAGGATATACCCCCCTCTTACTCGAATCCTTTAATGACATCTGATAAACCGATTTATGATAATTATTACGACGCTGTCGAATTAGCCTTAGCTGCCGCCCGGGTCCCCTCGAAAATCGGGCGAGTTGTAAAATTCACCTCCCCCACATCAGCTTCAACTTTGGTAAGGTCGTTAAGGTTGAAATTCGCATATTAATCTAACAAAGGTTTCGCCATTATTAACAGCATCCATTAGCGCTATCACGGTCTGATCACACCAATTAATCCCATTAATATGAAGTGGTAAGCACTAAGGGGGAAACGTGTCTGATTCCCTGTCTTTGTTCGTGGCTTCGCTGTGATTTTAATTGAATTTTGTTCATTGTCTTCATATATCTTAAGGAAATAGATATTCATAATTTAAAATTGACCTAAAACTTGTGTTTATCAACGTTGAATGGATATTATTTTTCTCACAATTATCGAAGAAGTGTCTCCATCAGCGATGCAACGGAGGTGACTTCGTCCACATCTAAGATTTAACGTCGAAGGAGTGATCGTCGAGGAGCGTTTGGCGTAGAGTTCGCACCTTCTCTTTTACTTCATTTCTTTCCTCTTCTTAATGCCTCTCTCGAGCTCAATTCACGTTCAAATGCTATGATGGAAGATAGGCTTCATAATCAAGGCATCGTGTTGATGGAAATTAAAGATAAGAGAGCTAGACATACAGACAGGCAGACAGAGCGATAAATCACAGTTTGATATAGGAATTTACTTACAAGCAAATACAGACACAGGCACACTTGAACCTGTACAGTAGAAGGCCCCTTATAAGAACCTGGAAGAGCTTTGGGTGTTCCTTTTTTTCTGTCAAATGCCAACTACTGCCTCATTTTCCAGGGAAGAGTAATGCACGGGGAATGCACAGAGGCTGGTTTGCTATAAATAAAGCGCTGAACTACGTTTAATTAAGGGATGGTCTGGAAAAGGCGACATATGTGACAACGGAATTTTCGTCTTTTTTACTATTTATTATGACTTCCATTAAGACCTTACTTCTTATTGACTTTCGTGTTTTCCTTAAAATAGCTAAAAATGTCATTTAATCGCTGAAAACTCAGGATGAGTATGTACTCGAAGCCAATCTTCTGAAGATTAGAGCAACTAGTAAGTCGAGAAAATTAAATCATAGAAGGTATTACTGTACTGTTGATGGTCATATTCCCCTGGAATGATTTTATGTCTTGTAGACTTCATACTCTTTCAAAATGTTCATCCTAGAACAAATACATAATTTTCATCAGAGTTTTAATCATGCAATAACACTGAACTTGTGTTATTGTTTATATCTCTGTTAGCGTATAACCAGCTGTGAAACTTGATGAGCTTTTACCAGGCTCTTATTACATTCTCTAACTCCTATCTCTTTGTCCAGTAGGCTATATCAATAACTACATTAATCAGACAAATATCGGAAAGAGAATGACGCCGCGCCCTTTCATATACAGTACTATTTCCATTTGTACCTTTACTATCTTATTTTTTTCTTATTTTCACATTCTCACACAAAGACAATATATAAGAGGTAGAGATACTTAAGTTAGTGTACGTTGATGACAAAGAGGGGAAGTACTACATAAAATGAAAAATTGGAGGATATATGAGTTAGAGTTAAATTTACAGAGGTAGATGGGGAGTAGGGGAAATCAATGATAATTTTGATAATACAACAGGTAGCTTTTCGGTGTATGATGAGAGAATGGTGTAGCTAGGTAAAAGAAAATCTGAAATATTTTTAAATTCTAAGTCAGAAGTGATGATAATATACAGGTGTATTATATTGATGGCCGGTGTCTGTTTGTAGAAAATTACAACATCAAAGATATAGATTTATATGATTCTGTGTTTTTTTTTTTTCTTTAAGTTTATTGCTCGTCATATGCTCTTCAAGGATCAATTTATCCCTGCTATGTCGGTATCTGTGTCTAGTACTGGCAATACTCCAAACTGTACCACAACTATTGGGTATCATTCAATGATTAATGCAGCAATTGCGGACCTCAAAACAGTTCAAGAAGGTTTGAGGTTAAGTCAAGAAGCATTATCTGGAGTAGGACAAGATTACACAATTACAACATTTGATCTTTGTGTTTGCATGAAAAACTTCCCTCTGATATAGAATGATCGAGAAAAAATACAAAAAGCATATCGTACTCATTAGTAGTTTTAAAGCCTTTGAAACAGGTGCTACGAACAATTAAGCAATTCAGAGTTTTATCAACCCATTTCAACTTAAAATTTAGCAGTCTCTTACATGTTTATCCTCGGATGCATCAATGTCTGCTGAGGAGATACACCATGGTGTGCTAAATGCATTAAGTAAAGGCCAGTTACAGAAAGAAAACTTCGTGAACGACGGCTTTGTGAAAAAATGCTCCTTTATTCGAACCCATCAAGAGAAACAAGTTCAAAACAAAGTCGTCCATAGCTGTTCCACAAAGGATTGTAACAACAAAGAAAGAAATTCAATACAAGTTAACAAGTGAGTTCATTTTCAAAGTATTAACCAAAACACAGCAACAAGAAAGACATGTTAGCATCAGTGACCTTATGTCCTATCCCCTGTCTCCAACTCCATATTCCATAGCAATATTTGATGGATACTTTATAGAAACAAACGAAGTTTAAGGAATGAATTAAGTGATAAAAATATTGAGAATAGAAAGCTCCCTCTATCCAATTTATGTGCTTTAATCTAGGATGGGAATTCATTTTTTATATGAAAGAGGTACCCCTACAATGCAAACTATATCAGAACATTTTCCAGGATATACCTACTGTTGTTAAGACAGTATTTAATACAGGCTCATATGTTGACAAATTCAAAGTCTAAAGATCTTGGACAAACTCATCTCTCCCAAATCGGCTAAGTGAGACCGAAGAGGCTGTGGTGAGGTTCATAAATGTTGGTCTGAATATTCACCGTCCCATAAACTGGAAAACATTTCTCACAAATGATGACAACAAGAAATCTTTCATTAGTCTGATACATTGCCACTGGGGCTTTGATGATATGAAAAAAAATATCATTAAAAACCTACGATCTTCACTGAGGAATGCCAATATAAATTGACTGTAACTGAGGGAAAGGCTTTCAAACAGCAATTGCCTGAAGCATATTCCAGCCGTGAAGAAACTGATGTCAGCCTTATCATTTATATCAATTACATTCAGACCAAACCACCACTCATCAAGACGGTGAGAGTTAGGGCAAAGAACAATCATATTTTTTTTTCATTCTTTATTATGCTAAATCTTCCACAGTCACCATCCTCCTAAGTATGGGAGAACGACTCATCAACGTTAACTAGTTAGCAGAAAATTATTCTCAAGACCATATTACAGCTCTTCTATCTCTTTATGCCTTCACTGGTGCAGAATGTATTTCATCATTCAAAGGCAGTGGAAAGATACGATCAGTCAAACTCTTGATCCAAAATTCAAAGTTTATTGATATTTTTGCTAAAGTAGAGAAGCAATTGGCTCTTGATTGATCGAATGTTATAAGATGAATTGAAGAATACATATGCCATTTGTATGTTTTTTTTTTTTTTTTTTTTTTTTTTTTTTTTTTTTTTTTACAGAATAAAGAATGTTAATGAAGACCAAGAAATTCAGTGGATCAACCATAGTGTGACGGGCCGAGAGCAAGGTTGTGACTCGAAGGCAGGAAGCAATCAACTGAGTTAGTTTATTAAAGAACACTCTCCTTTATATACAAAATCTCAAAGCAACAAGAATTTTCATGTTCAAATATTGACACTGTTACAGAGGAGAAAAGCAGACATGAATTTTCAGGTTCTTTTTAGTGCGAGGGGAGAGCGAAGATACAAGCACAAAATGAACTATGTACGATCGTGTGACACACGGTTGGTACAATAGTTATGAGTATACGGCCAGTAGTCCCTTTTGATCTTTGCAAAGTTTTTCTCATGCAAAAGAGTGCTTGTGCAGCATGTGAAGAGAGTTAATTACGAAGTGTGCATCTGGAATAGAGCTCATGAACAATATTCGAAATTACCATTTCCTCAAGAGTTTGGTTTTCACCTAGATTCTATAAACTTGAACCGTTATGGTTTGAGGGAGACATCATCTCCAAAAATATCATGAGTGTATTAGTAGATAAGGTAGGAGACTAAGCAGAGTATGATGATTTCAATATAAGTGATGATCATGATAATTATAAATTTGATGACGAGGATGAAGATAATGAATCAAACAGTGATCAATAATGTACTATTGACACGATTTTTTTTTCATTTAAGAAAATTTACAATTCTTAGTTAAAAAAAAATTGTTTGAAGATAAAATTAGCCATTCACTTATGCTAATATAGTATGATTTAGGTAAGTATGACTCAATTGAGCTTAAACGAGTACATTTGATACAGACAGTATCCAAGGAGCCCAAGTCATGTATAGTGGACTATGGACATTTATTGATGAGGCATTTGTTTACAAGACCATGCTCTCCATTAATTGCCAAATTATGCAAAGTTATGGTTTTCCTCTATTACTTTTTCATAGTTTAAAACAATTTGACACATGGGAAAAATTTAAAATTATAAAAAAACTCTAGAATTTTATAAAAAAAAAAAAACTGTCCTGGTTTCTTCACTAAACGACCTGGAACTGATATCGTCAACATAGTCAACCAAACGGAAGTTCGTGATGACATCATACATTTGATATATATTTAAAATATATGCTAAATTAGAAATGGAGAAATTACTCAAAAGTGTAAATGAAATATATAAAAGATATACAAGTCACCGAAGCGGCCAAATATGAAATACTAATTGCTTAGTGATATAGCTAAGCCTAAGCTACGGCACGGTACAGAATTTGGCCCACTTTTCCGTACGTGAATCGTACCGAACCCTACTTTGGCAAGATTACCTTACCGCAATTCCGTTCCGTACCTTAAGACTTAATATCAATTGTACTGTACCGTACCCCGTACCGTACCGTACCGCAATGGCAGCCTTGCTGACCAGTATATCTAAGGTATGCGTGGATAGAGGAAAAGCTCTGAAGGAATGGGTAAAAGAAACTTTTATTCCTCTGTATAAACGCAAAGTGGATGGAGAAAATTGCCATGATTATTGGGTATAACACTAGTGTACCTGGGGAAGTGTGTGGTGAATATTTGATTGAGAAAACAAAACAGATGATGAAAGGATTACTAGGGTACGAACAGAGGGATTCATATTATGGAGAAATGTTTAAAAGGAAAATGATAAAGCTACGATAGGCAGACATGGCTCACATAAAACACATGATGAATTAAGAGCAAGACAATGTCTTGAGAGCTGGGAATACATGGTATAGCAGATACGTTGTTAGTATCACATTGTGTATATGAGTGACTGGCTTGTTTTCTATCGAAAATAAATTCTGTGACCGAGATTTCCTGTCTTCATGGTTGTCTGATATCTATATTCATTTTAGTAGATCTTAGTTTGTCCAGTACAAAACGATGGATAAAGTAGCGGCAGAGGAATGGTTTATAGGAAAGGACTGTTTTCGGAGGCTTAAAATGTCCATTCTAAAAAAAATGTGCCTCTGTAGCAAAAAACACAGTAGGAACAATGACGCTATTTATTGGTCATCGAAGTACAAAATATCTTGTGGCACCTCCAAAGTGATGATTTTCCTTTAACATACAGAAATTACCCCAGTTCGTGCTCTTAGCTTAGTTGGGAAGTCGGCTATAACTAGACAACAACTTATCAGATGCTTCTTCATGTTTAAAAGAAAGGGAAGGACCGTGTAATAGGAATCTTTGCCACTGGGGATCAAAAACTTCCTACAGAAACAAGAGTACCAAAAGAGCTGTTTTAATATGATGAAGATAAGAGTCGCTGCTGAAATGAAGGTGAATACTTGGCCAAAAAGTGTCACCCATTAGTCACTTCGACGATGATGATTGCACATGCCACCAAGGTTATAATGATTTAGGAAATTAGACATTCTAAATCATTCTTTTAAGCGCAAACTGTTCGATTCTGACTGGAATTACTTTTTAGGAAGGGATTCGGCAAGAAAAACGTATGGAGGATAAGAATACATATTTCATTGTATATATTTAGCCTTTGCTCAATTCCTCAATTTGGCCTATATCTGATGATATCACAAGAGAAACAAATTCTTTTAATTTGGCATATAGATGAATTTGTAAATGTATTCATAAAAAAATAGCATTGTTTTTCTTCCTGGTAACTTTTCATTTCATCTCTCTCTTTTTTATTGGTTCGAGTTCAACTGGTTGCTTGAATAAATATCTTTGTGGTTCAGCTGTACTCCTCTATTAATGTTTTGTCCTAAATAAATAAATGCTTATTCATTACTACATATAGCTATCAATAATGACGTTGACAGCATTATAGGTAATTTTAATAATATTTCCTTCCTTAACATTTTGTTTATTATTTTAAAGTAAAGATATCATTGACAAGAAAAAGTGTTTACATACAAATAAAATTATATATAGAAATTTTGCTTCGAAAAAGCCTTTAGCAACAAGTTATAGCCGTTCATGCAAAAAACGTACCATTGACAAAAAAAGTTTCATGCCCTGTTGCTGTTGCTAACCATTGTAACAGATCCACCCTACGTTGCCAATCGAATTACGATACGCCGCTTTTCACAACTTTGACAGCATTCTGAGCCTGTTGCTGGTACTTCTATGCCGGTGACATTTCAATACTGGTAAAAAGAAGTTATTTTTCAAAGACGACATTTTACATGTATATGTTAGAGTGAGAAAATATTAAATCAATATTATTCAGGAGAAATAAAATTACATTGATATACTTCTGTTATTCTTACTAAAAAATAATTTAACCAACCAATAAGTAAGATAATATATATTCATGTTTATGGAATGACGGCTGATGAAGTTTTTCATAAGGGAAATCTCCAAAGTACAATAGATAATTTTTTCTTTCGCACAATAACAAGCTGACTCATCATAAATGACAAAAACACCAAACTCTATATGCCTGTCTGTGTGGAGATTGGGCATGAACTTGTTGACGACTTTGGCTTGTTTGATTATAGTTTGGCTGATTCTTTGGATTTGGCACAGTGTGGAATGGATGACATGCCATGTCAACCTGTACAAATTTAGACCCCATCACCCTCTGGCAGATCCCATTGGGCGCAGACTTAGTCTGCTAAGGGTCGGGCTCCAGTGATCCAGTTTTAAGTCGCCCATATTTGCGTGTAATGGGCGACGCCAGGCATTGGAGCCGTCGGTGGGAGGGGCTAAGTACCCCCACTGACCACTGTACGCCCACCTAATGAGAAGCAGCCCCTCTCTAATAGAGGACTGGTCCCCGCTGAAGCCTCTTCTCGTGTTGGGCCACATGGGATAGGAGGACTGACATTCTTTGAGAAGAGGTGGATAACCCGGCTTGCTGCAGTGATCCATATAGATAAAACTACAGACCCTAGCGAAAAGAAAGAGCCCAGATCCGAAGAGGTATTATTGAAGAAAGTAGAGAAGGTCCGAGAAGGAAAGTCTTGTTAGATGACTTAAAAGAAATTAATATTTTAAGAAATATATCATCGGCATTATCATCTCCTCCTACGACTATTGACGAAAAGGGTCTCAGTCAGATTCCGCCAGTCGTCTCTATCTTGAGCTTTTAAATCAATACTCCATTCATCATCTCTTACTTCACGCTTCATAGTCGTCAGCCATGTAGGGCCTGGTCTTCCAACTTATCTTGTGCCTTGTAGAGCCCAGTTGAAAGTTTGGTGAACTAATCTTTCTTGGGGAGTGCGAAGAGCCTGCCCAAACCATCTCCATCTACCCCTCACCATGATCTCCTCCACTTATGGCACTTGAGTAAGCTCTCTTATAATTTCATTTCTAATCCTATCCTACCATTTAGCTCCCAATTTTCTTCTGAGGGCTTTGTTCTCAAATCTATTAAATCTTTGGGAGATTGTTTCATTGTCATACCACGAATCATGTCCATATAGTAACACCGATCTCACTAAACTGATATATAGCTTAATTTATATATGTAAATTGTAATTTCAGGCAGTTTGGTTTCCGAGTTTTACTTTTGTTAAAAGAAACACACACACACACACTCACACACACACACACACACACACACACACACACACATATATATATATATATATATATATATATATATATATATATATATATATATATATATATATATATATATATATATATACGCAAGTATGTGTATGTGTCTACGTGTCTGTAATTTATATGTATGAATGAGATGGGGAATAAAACTTTTAAATCATTTAGATACACATAAGAAAAGTTGTCTGAATGGGGTGTTTTTACAGACATGAAATGAGTGTGAGGCTAAAGATGTGTTTCAGGTTTGTTTTTAGACGTTGAAAGTGTCGGAAAATGTTGTTCTAGTTTTCTCTGAATCCACTTTCTTTAAATACACACTCAATAGTGATGGAAAGGCTGGAATTACTACTACTACAATCACAACAGCAACAAAAATAATCGATAATAATAATAATAATAATAATAATAATAATAATAATAATTATTATTATTATTATTATTACTACTACTACTACTACTACTACTACTACTACTACTACTACCATTATTATTATTATTATTATTATTATTATTATTATTATTATTATTATTATTATTATAATGGAAAATCAGACAGGGAAGGAATATAACAACAAGAATAATGAATACCCAAATTGAAAGCGGAAATGGATATTTTCCCCCAAAAATTGTTTCAGTTCAAATGCCATCCAACATAAAAGTATGATGATTAATGAGCCTGGCTACGGCACCACACGCCGATGAATTCTAAATTGATTAATGAAATCCAAGTAGAAAAATAAGGAAGAAAAAAAAATGATCACTGACGGAGAGACTGATGAGGCGAATATGATCCCTGGTATCCTGCCTTATCACCCCCAAATCAATTTGTGAAAAATGGTCCTCGTCATTCGGCGCACTTAAATACACTTTAGAGGACGTGAAGAAAAAAATATGCATAATAAATCTGGTATGGTATTTTTGTCTTCGTACCCTAAAATGATTTTGAGCACTGATGTTTTTCTATACAAGATAGTGTCACTGTTTTTTTTTCTATACAAGATAGTCTCAATAATGTTTTTCTATACAAGATAGTGTCACTGTTTTTTTTTCTATACAAGATAGTTTCAATAATGTTTTTCTATACAAGATAGTGTCACTGTTTTTTTTCTATACAAGATAGTCTCAATAATGTTTTTCTATACAAGATAGTCTCAATAATGTTTTTCTATACAAGATAGTCTCAATAATGTTTTTCTATACAAGATAGTGTGACTGGTTTGGTTTTTCTTTTAATAAAAGACAGTGCCACATATTTTTCTAACCAAGATAATGTCAAAATATTCTATCATTGAAGTTCTTCTGTACAAAATAGCATTTTTACATACATTTTTAGTATCATAAGATGTCGTCATCAGCCCACATGCACAAATTTGCATCGTTAATTGTTTTACCTACAATACGACTTTTTTAGCATTTTAAAGCACAAGATGACCTCGTTCAATGTATTCTGCATATGATGGTATCGTCATTCGGCGCACTTAAATACACTTTAGAGGACGTGAAGGAAAAAATATGCATAATAAATCTGGTATGGTATTTTTGTCTTCGTACCCTAAAATGATTTTGAGCATTTAGTTAAGTTGGTTAAATTGTTTCTTTTATTTGTTCACGGCAGACGTTGTTATAAATAGACTGCGGAAGCAATTCCTTAGTATCTTGTTAAGTTGTGAAAAATGATCGTTTACTACTTTATTTGATATTTACTTATTTTCAATCTAACTGGTTTTTTTTTTTAATTTGTGTAATTTGATAAAAGAAAATCTTATGAGAGAATGAGAAAAAAAGGTACTTTATGTATTGCTATAATAAACTGATTTGCGCATCAACATTACTCATTTAGAAATAAAAATATTCAGAAGATTTTGCTTACTTCTTTCCTAATACCGGGCTCTTCAAGTGAAAGGCAACAGGGTTATCAATTGAATTAAGAGAAGTAATTAAAGAAGTTGAGTACTAAGTACTACTGTATTTGAACAATTGCCTGAGTAGATTTTATGTCTTTACATGCCTATGTGTTTTTCTAACATCTTTAACAGTCAGGTAATTCTCTTGACATTATTCACTTTGTCCTACTATTGCTGAGTAAATATGATGTGAATTAACAAAATATTGTGCATATTAAAACTGAATCACTTCTAATAGGAATTGAATCATTGGGTCTTCAAATATCAAATGATAGGCGAGGGCGATACCAACTGGGCTGACTGAAACCTGCACTGTTAAAAATTTCCATTAAAAAACGGTAAAAGTCTGGCAACATTTATTCCAGGATTTTTTACGGTTTGAAAAACGGTTATATTGACGTAAAAGATTGATATTACGGTCGAAAAAACGGTTATATTGACGTAAAAGATTGACATTACGGTCGAAAAACGGTTATATTGACGTAAAAGATTGATATTACGGTCGAAAAAACGGTTATATTGACGTAAAAGATTGA